>NW_017305179.1:1348907-1360469 GCF_001594115.1 Trachymyrmex septentrionalis
TTTTATATAGTATATATTATCATTATGCATATTATATTACATTTTGTTTGCGATAAACGCAGAATCGAGCGAGAACAGCATGAGCGATGGTTTTGACGTCGCCGTCGTCGCCGTCTCGGCTCTATCTCATGCTGACAATGCTAATCGCGTCTCTCGCTGGCGTTATGATTGCCGGAGAGCAGAATTTGTCATGTGATCCGCGAGCGTGGGCGCGCAGTGTATACCGCACGTGTAATCCTGTGCGATGTATCGGTCGACGATATCGTGGCTTTGTAACTGTAACCGATCTCTGCGTGTCGTCAATGCGTGGATTAAAGAGAGAGAGAGAGAGAGAGAGAGAGAGAGAGAGAGAGAGAGAGAGAAGAGAGAGAGAGAGAGAGAGAGAGAGAGATGTCGCTATTTATTAAGCATTAAGCGCTTTAGGATGAAAATCCTCGCAAGCGTTAAAAGACAAGATATACATCTATTTATATCAGTTACAAATTAATTATTAATTACAATGTATAATGATTTTTGTACATAAATAATAAAAAATCATAATAACGAAAGATATATAATGGAATAGAGATAGAATTAATAGACCAAGTTGAGTAAATAGACGAATAATATACTTTGAATTTCTCCAAAGGAGGTGCATGACATTACGAATATTAGATAGTATTTTAGTTATTTTAGAATTCAGCCGTCAAACTTCCGAAGGAACGCTTATAAAATTCAGACATTGAGGGAGTGTTAGCATGTGATTACAAGTTTTGGTAGAGCGTAGAGCGTTGTTATTAATGGATTTAAATTTCTAATACAAAACTGTCGGAAGTTTGAAATGTACAATAGTAAAAGTAAGGTAACCTACAAACAAAGTACATACACTTTTCTCTCAAGCCTTATCGAAGAATTTCTTCTAAATTTCTTCTAAAACGAAGAGGGAGAAAGAGAGAGAGAGAGAGAGAGCAGCATTTATTATGCGTTCTGAGACAAGTCTTCTCAAACGCAGAAATCACAATAAATCGCTTCAGTTACATCGAAAAGATCAAACTTCAAAATTAAAAAAAAAACATATACAAAAAGAAGAACTAAAAGAAAAATATGATTACGTACATATTACTAAAAAATAAGTTTTTGCGAGTGATTAGCGTACATGCGGAAAGGTCAAATATCTCAGTGATGTACCTATTATAATCCTAATATACATATTAAAAGATGAGACATCTCATCTCAGAGTATCCATCGCTCTTACTCAATCGGGAAACTAATATACAGATATTGCTATGATTTCGAGAGCAAATGCGCATAAAGCTTCTACCTAAAACATTAATGGAGCGAGAGAGAGAGAAAGAGAGAGAGAGAGAGAGAGAGAGAGAGAGAGAGAGAGAGAAGGGAGAGACGAAACTATATACACACACACACACAGGTATAGAGATACAGGTATGTTAGACGGTTCGATACGCAACGCGTGGTGCACGCATGCACCGCATGAGTGGCGTTGCGCTTGAATAATGTATAAGTTTCGCGTAATAAAGTGGTAGACAAGCGATTCCGGACGGTGCACACGAGAGCTTTTTGCATTCTCCACCGTCGGCGCCGGCTTGTTCTTGCGATTAACTGAAAAATCGTGCATAGGACGGAATGAGTTTTTTTTCCCCCTATACGTATCTTAATTTAAAACACATCGCAAGAACACCCTCGCAATAGGGCGAAATACGCGTATGTTGGAAGCAAGATAGTCAATGATTATGCGTTTCCCACCTTGTCGCTGCGCGACAACGTCATCCAATTACAATTATAATTGGATCGCGTTACGAGGTTTTGGATTAATCACGACTGACATTTATCGTCGTGTATCGCGAAAAATATGTTGCCGATATGTGAATTAAATCTGCGAAATGATATTACATGCCCCCGCGCGTAAACCCAATGAAAACCCAGTTTCACTCGTATCTCCGAATATCCGTGATTTCGTTCAATTTACGTCATAAAAATTTGCACGTAGCGACAAATAATCTCTCGTGTACGAATGACGCGCAGAATTTCGCCGATCTGAAACCTGTCCCGTATTACACTTCGTTATTGGGATATTCGCCGCGTGCGTCATTTGCGTGCCGAGAACTGCGTTGCACGTACACGGGGGTGACCCCAGATTAACGGTAACGCGGCGCGTGGCATGTCGGAGGTCGGTAAACCGAGCGGTCGAGCGCGCCGCCGATGAATGATATCGACGCGATGGAAAGTGCGGGCCTCCCCGTCCGCTGGAAAATGAGACATTTCGATCGGCGAAACGAGGGCAGGTACGATACGTATTCGACCCTCGAATTTCCCATCCAATTCGGTATACATCCCGGCTTCCATTAGATCACTGATACAGATTAATAATCCTTCGTGTCAGCGTGATTAAAGAGACGTTGTCGCTCGATGAACGAAAAGATCATCGATCCGTCAGTCCATCGTCCATTTTCATCCAATCTATCAAATCTACATGCCTTTTCATCCCCTTTCGCCCCTCCTCTCTCTCTCTCTCTCTCTCTCTCTCTCTGCCGTTTGATTTGCTTGATTTGATTTATGGCCGATCGATGGCCATTATCCACGGATTTGTCCCGCGCCGGCAGCTCTAGTCGAGAAATTCTCGGTAGAATGGAATATTGGGACATCTCCATTGGGAGTACAAAATGTAACTACCGCACCGACGTGTGCTCGCCAGTCACATCTACGTGTGTGATTTTTGTTGGGCCAGGTGTAGTATGGTTCATCTGGGGATAAATTCATTCGCCCAGCTACTCCAAGCAATCGTTCCAACGTCTAATGGCTGATACGATTAATAAATGACGATGGTTGTCTATCCGATAGATCTCGCGCATGCAATTCTTTTTACTTTAGCCGCTCAGTGGAAAATAGATGATTTATTCCTATAGATAGACAGAGTGTACGATTCTACGTGCAATATGGTTTTATTGCTAGATTGCGAGAATGTCTTTGTAAATATCAGCTGAAATGACATTTTCGATTTATATTCTTGATTCCACGTATGGAAATATCATACTATTATTCTCGAACGATTTAACTTAAATGGGACAAGCGGGCAAAATTATTATGCGTTATTGAACGTCGCGTGCAACATTGTAAATGTAATGCATTTATTTTATTATTGCAATGTGTTTCTGTAGCCATTGATTAAATAATACTCCGCGTTATTGCTTAATGCCTTAATGTTACTTATACTCTACCGTACTCTTGTACCGTAAATAATTGATTTACTTTTGTTTGGAAAATTATTTATAATTTTATTTGCCATCCGATATTTATATTCTAACTCGGATCGATGTTATTCTCCTCATCTGGCTCTCGTTCTCTATTTCATAAACAGCTGTATTAAGCGATTGCTGGCGGCAGGGAGGTTAAACAAATGTCTTAATTAAACGTTCGTCATTTCGACGGCATATTAAATTGAGCATGTTTTCCCGCAGGCTTTATCCGGTGATATCCAACGAGATAAAAAAAAAACACACCATTATCAGAGTTGCCGATCGTTTTAAACCTTGAATTGGAATCATTGAAGGTCTACAGAAAGACCGGTTTTTTTAGTTGTCCAAGTAATCAATGGAATAATTATTTTATAAAATAGGATTATGGACGTGGTCGCTTAAATGTTATGACATAATATTATAATAACGTTGTATGAATAATACGGTGAATATGTTAGAGATATTGATAATATTAAAACTGAAATCTTGTTATAGATGGTTATAAAATTACATAGGATAAAATTAAAATAGAAAATGACATAGCCACGTTGTTTTCAAATATAATTTATTTATTGGGGAAATGCAATACGAAGCGATTAAAAATAAAAGATTGTATTCTTTTATGCATATAATTTTTTAAATTTTTACGTTGAATTGTTTATTACGTATTAATCTAAACTAAAAAGAATTTATATTATTTAAAGAATTAATAACGATAATAATGAAATTTATATAGAATTTGTACTACACCGAGAGAAAAATGTACCAAATTTTAATAAATTTTTATTTAAATAGTTCTAAGCTGAATATTTACTAAATGTAAACATATATTTATTTGGTACAAGAATCATTAATTTGATTTAACTTTATTTAATCATTTTTCTATTTAAATATTTATTTACCGCAAATGTTAAATTAATAATATTCGAACAAATATTTATTAAAAATTTACTACTTTTATTTTTCTTCAGTGTACGAAATAGAATAATTACGTAAATCGCATCATTATTTTATAATATTATTAGGCGATAGATTAAGTAAATGGGAAATTCATTAAGAGAAAACGCTCCCAAATCTCGGCGTGTATTTCTCAATGTTTTCTCATAAACTACCATTATTATCATCAACATAAATATCACGCGGTAGCCAGAGAAAATACATTGCCGGTGAAAGCAAGATGGCATAATAAATATCACCGGCCATAATTTATCGGTTACAGGGACTGGATGCGTCCCACAGTCCCGCGTTTAATTGCGGGTAAACCGGGAAGAAAAATGGCGCCGTGGCGTCGCGCCAGCATCGACGCTCGAAACAATGCGATGCTGTGGCGGCATGAATTCGCCAGGTGAAATTCATTCGAATTTTCGACTGAACGAAACAGAAAGGGGTTGCACCCGTCGCAAATCCTCGAAGCGATCGAGAAGAAGAGCGCCGCCGTCGGCTGCATCTCATCAGTAACGAACTCGGACGAGAAAAGTCCGAGCAGAGAATTAAAGAGATCGCGAAGCAAATATTTGTACCCCTGTATGAACAGTTTGGAAAAGTCTCTCCCCGTAACATCGTATGTAATGTAACTTGGCAACAGATGTGGAAATAAATTCCATTAAATTCCCCGCAAATCCCGCGTGAGACGTACGATATGGAATCGAGAGAACATGTTGCAGAGGAAACTTTTTATCGCGATCCGACTCTATCGATATTCAATCAAACGCGAATAATTTACAACGATGATTCACGGTAGCGAGGTTCTCTTATTAATTCGGCATCGTTATTTCTCCTCCGACATACAATAAAGTGTTGATTATCGCATTTGCAATTTGCGCATATTGCACTTCCGCATAATTATTTTCATTTTTACATCGTCGAATAAGAGACGCGAGAGTGATTTACGCAAATAAGCGAGGAAGGCCGAATATCTCGGTTAAAACGAGAGCCTTGCTGGCCAAATCATATTTTTCTGCGAGTCACAATTTCCTTACAATTTCCAATTGAAGCAATGAAATGGATTTCGTGTGGTTTCGTCCCTTCAATGGCCGGTCAAATTGCAGCGCGAAACTTTCTTCAATGCGATTATGCGTTGTACAGATTCCGTGCTTCGCTCGCGACGACATTATTGCAGCAATGCGACAAAGGGGGTCAAAGGGATAGGGTTTGAATCGCTGGCTGTGACGCCTCAATTATACCGTATTTATACGTCATACGACGTGCGACGTATGATTTATTGGCTTAGGGGCCGAGCGTAGCGCGAAATGCCGCGTTCCTTTTCATGGCGACGCGACGCTCGCGTGGAAAGCAGTATCGATCTCTGCGGCGTCTGGACGCGCGATGGCATTAAGCGAACCTATAAAACCAGCGATATTAATCGAAATCATAAAATACCACGGGCGTCTTACGATGGTGGCTGGTCGTCGTCGTCGTCGTCGTCCCCGCGTTCTTGCGTATCGCTTCGAAACTCCGTCGTTTCCTTTTTCCGCTCAAGATCGCTAACGCATCGCAATATTTATCGCACGCCGCAGCTTCTTGCAAACGAGAATAAACAGGACGAAGTTACGTTACGGGGATACGGTTGGTGAGAAAAATTTTTCTCTTTAATCTTTCTTCTCTACTTTCAGGCATTAAGTTTATGTCTTCCGCGTCTTATTTTCATCGAGTTTATTTTGAAACACCGTCGCGCGCAACATTTTCCCTCGATTGTGCAAACAACTTTCTTCAACAAATTTAGAATCGATATTTCACCTATTTTCCCGGAGGATAACGCGAGATATTTTCTCTTCTGCAACATATAATATTTATCTGAGTCAAAGTATTTTTTTTTTTTTTCAAACAGATTTCGACGTTGTAAACCTCTACGTTTTCTTTTATTCTCATTTTTTTATGTCAAATATTTATTCGTATTTTGATAATACGATCCTGTTCCTAAGGATATTCGATCTCATCAAAGTGAGCCATGAGTTATCCACGCGCTAATTATTTGATTTTCTAATTGATTCGTCCTCTCCCTCGGCTACTCGACAGAGAAAGAAAGACAAACAATCGTCATGAAAATGAGGAACAACGGAGTCCCGTTTATCATTGTCGTGCCTAACATCCGGACGCGAGTCCTTTTAATGCGTTGCAATTTCGACTTCCGTTCCTTTTGACGGAGCGGAAAGAGAACTCTCGCCCTCCCACGCGATACTAGTTTAATTATCTCGGCCTCGGAGACTGCGGAGGAAAAGTAGACGGAGGTGAGAAGAGAGAAAGAGAGAGAGAGAGAGAGAGAGAGAGAGAGAGAGAGAGAGAAAGAGAGAAAACGAGAGATAGAGAGAGAAAGATGGACGAATTGGAGTTCCAAGCCACGACAAAGTTTTCAGAGTTTCTCGCGTAGCTGAGGTAGCGGAGGAGCACCGATATGTTGTTTACGAATCCTCCGTGTTCTACTTTCCCCTTTTGCCTCGTTTTCTATCTTTTTCTTTTTCTTCCTCCCCTCGTTTCCTCTGAAATCCCTTTAACGCAACCTGTGCCACGTGGCGGAGAGATGAAAAGCCACACTGTGAGTTCTTCCTTTCCTCGACCTTCGTTGTCGCGCGAGTTCTCTCGTGTCAATGAGTGATTCTTTGAGCATGTTACTTCTTTCATCATTTCTTATCAAGAAGAGAGTGAGACGAGATACATTTGTTACGGAGATCAAACGAAAATTTGTCGCCTTTTGATCAGTCGTATCGTTGCTGGGAAACGCCCTTCATGTTTTTCTGAAATGATTATATTCCAGTTGGAAAGTGTGTCTTGGTGAAGCTCGCTAAGCTTGGATTAAGCGCGAATTAATTATCTCGGAGAAGAGCTCAGTAGAGCCGACATTTTAGTCTTCTAGACGTAATGGCGACTTTGTGCTTTTACCATAAAGCCGACGAGGGTGTGCAGGGTTGCAGATTATAGAAATGTGAAACGATACGAGAAATTTGATATATTATACTCTACAAGAGATTTATTTATTGCACTCGCCTTTGATATTATTACCCTTTTGCGCCTCTAGATTTGTAATCAGCATAATTTCTATTAACTCCCTTCCAAATTATTTCTTATTACTTTTTTATTGCTTCAAATTTCTTCGATGCACTTAAGTGTCGTACAAAAGATCTGACCGTTTTATTGTTCTTGGTGTATATAGTTATATAAATTGTCCGCACGAATTATGAGGCACAAGAAACGTGTAGATGCAGAAAATTAAAAAAAAAAAAAAAACGCTGTTGAAAAAGATTATTGTTTTGACGTTGAAATATAAGATCCTTCCTGCGCAGCTAATAAAATAGACTAAATGGAATAACGATTTAGCCATGCCGAAGCTCTTTGTTCGTACCATGTTTAGAGATCGATAAACTCGTTAGCGGAGAGTTGGCTTCGTATTGGAGGTTGACTTCGCGTAAGTTGCCTTCTCGTCCGGTCGATCCATTTCGACTTTACCCTTGCGAGTATTCCTTGAGACACGGAAAATGGTAATTGCCACAATTTCTGTTTCTCTTATCTCCGAGCGAGCGGAAAACGCTGCCGAGTGGATCAAACGGAATTTTCGTTGCGACTTTGATTAAAGTATAATTATTGAGGTTGCCCGGAGGAATCTCGGGAGTCATCTTTTGCGAGAAAATCTCGTTACGAGATTTCGTTCGAGATATTGCTTCTCTCAGCGATTGTGGCTCCTTTCTATCGGAAAGAATACGTTCCTTATGCGATCATTGACGAAGATCGGTTGATTTGATCACAAAACAGGATCGATAAATTGAATCTTATCGTTTTGGACGATGCTTCATATCCGCTTCAATGAGCCAATTTCTGCTCAAATAATTCGTTTTTTTCTCGATAATTTCTCTTTATCTTGCCTTTTTCATTCCAGTGCCAATTGAACGAATAATGACATTTATATTGTAAATGATTAAATTACGTAATCAAACGATCTCTTCGTTTTGTAATATTATTCAAGAATCTTGAACTACTGTATAATCATCTTTTTTTTTTTTATATCGTCGTAACGATAATGCATTGCACGTTCTTACACGATGACGATAATTTTCGTATAAAGTGCCAAATATTAATTACATTATTCTATGCCTCCTATATCTGCGCCTCCTCTCCGCTTCCGTTTTATTTGCGCAAAATTGCTTCTTCGTGCGCCTTTCTTTCTCGTTACAATTCTTATACCGATGCAATTGCGAATTCTTCGGGTGCGCCTCGACGGTAAATCGGGACATGACAGCGAAGCAAGCGGGAGGTTATCCTCCTCGTAAGCTTGTGCGCATTACCGTTGTGGCACCCGCATGCGGTACGAGCTGACGCGCCTTGAATTTAATGGTCGACACCGCGAATCCGTCCACGGATATCGGCCGCTGTCTCGTAAACGATGTAACCCATTTAGAGGGCCGTGCGTATCAGTGTAATGCGATTCTACCCGGAAATCCCTGAATTCATCGAATTCCCATACCGCGAGACACATCTAAACGATCGGCTGCGTCAGTGCGCAATTGCGTTAACGCGATGTCGAACGCGGCCGCGCCGTCGGGAACAATTTAGACGTATTGCGGGGATAACGACTCACATCACCGACAACTCCAGCTGCGACCCGATTGCGGTGTCGCTTATACGAGTAGCGTAGTATATTATCTGTTTCTCGAGAAATCTTAATATAGATCACGTTTTACGGTTGCAGTTTCGAAACTAGTTCACCAAACGATATTGCCATTTCCTTAAGATGACTCTATTATTCATTATAATAATACGTGTATGGTATAAATTTATCGCTCTTGCAGAAAGTACGAAGTAATTTTATTCTCTCTAAACCAGTGGATAATCACTCATTGATTATTCATTGGATTGGCGTAACCTGGCACTGGATAATCAATGAAATTCGATTGAAAAAAAAAAAAATGAAAGTTTGAGTGTTACTTAATTAAAATATTGCATGTCACTTCCAATACATGTACATTGAATTTATACACGTATACTAAAGCAAAATTAGCTAGATTAGGGATTCCACGTTTCATTGATTTTTTAGTTGAATTTCACTGCGAATTCACTGATTACAAGTGACATACTTTGAACTGATCAGTCATTATCCACTGATTTATATTTAGAGAGTTTATTTCAGATTTAATTACAGATTTATTTATTTGATATTACAACACGTTTGTGTGTGTGTGATAGATACGGATAAATGGTTAAGTATTATATGAGAGAGAGGAGAGAGATATAAAATTATTTTTGGAAAAGTAATTTCATCGAACGGATTTATTTATTTACTTGATATTACAATACTCTTTAATAAATCTGAATAAATAGATAGCTGTAGCTTAGTAAGAGATTGTAGAATAATAATAAATAATAATAATTTGTCTCGCGTAAAGGCTCGAAAAAGGGTTTCGAAACAAAGACATTTCGTTTGTCTGCATTTATAACTACATCTATGATCGCATATATAAATATATTTACGTCTCATCTTCTAAAGAATAACGAGCGTAATTTTTACGTTGCATTGAAGCTAAATTTTAGGATCAATTTGCACTGATTGGTGCAACGGTTGATAATTCGTGCGGACAATACTATAAATATTTCAAGTTATCAAGGTAGATAACGAGTCGTATATATGCGTTGAAATTTATTTTCCGGATACATTAAAAAGAGATTTCGGTCATTTGCTTAACTTTGGCCACGCTCGTCTTGTTATGCCGGCGGTGACAGCTTCTCGACGCCGGAGGAAGAGCCCTTTTGTCGGCTCGCGTAGGCGTAGAGGTCGTCTTGGCAGCTTCCTCCGTTCCAGAGTCAACGGAAGTGGCCCGGCCACCGTCGGGAGGATGTCACAATTAATGCTGACCGGAGCTCGTTAGTACGTTTCCTTTTTCCCTGACTCATATCGCCGATGTCTCGACCACCGAGGAACCGGGGCTGCTTCCAGAGATGCGTACGTCAACGAAAAAAATACTTCCTGGTCACACGTTCTAGTTCACTTAGATCTTTATAGGCTCCTATTGTTGCACACATTAAGCACACGTTGCCCTTACTGCTGTGTACAAGGAACTTTCTTTCATCGTATCAGTTTCAATACCTAAATCAGACAAAATCGGAAGTCTCGAATTCTTCGTCGGCTATTCACTGTTTGTATTTATTAATTTGTTCACTTATACCTGTTGTCCGATTCTAATACGTATTTTTCTTCGAAAATATTACGATAGGGCGATATTACGCGGTGATGCGTGTAGGCGTAAGTGGCTCGATTCTCGGCGTTATTTAACGTCGTCGCGTCCCTGCAACCGGCGCCATAAATCACAACGAGATAAAACCTCGCGTATGGAACCTCTTGCGTTGAGCTCGCACCGGAAACGTGGATTAAGTCGACACTTCCCATAATATCGGCCTCGTCTCTACGTTATGTTAATGTGATATCGTGTCTACTGCGTGAGGAAAGACGATCGGGAGATAAGTGGTTTTCGACGGGCATGAATGATAGTCGGATATCATCATTAATGATTCGATTTGAGCAGTGCAGCAAAACCGAGTCACAATGTTTTAGATATATATATATATATATTTACGGTCGTTGTCTGCAGTATATTTGTAGGATGTCCATTTATATCTCGCAATATTTTTAGATTAAACCATTCCACACACGTACGAGTTGAATATCATAAAACTTTGTATCTTTTAGTTCTGACCTGGTTTCGGTGGCTCATTTTTTATCTTTTGTCAGAATAAATTTTGGGATTAGCTCATCCGTTGACGTGTGTGTATTTATAAATATCAGGGATGGAAGTTAATTAATACCCCGCAAACATTTCGTTCGGCTCAACTTTGACGTGTACTCGTATTTTGGCAAGGCAAATTTTCAGTATTATAATCGGCGATGACGTTATCAGAAAACACGCGCTGGAGCTTGTATTATGTGGATAGCATTGGTTAATTTCCTGATGCATACAAATTTATTATAAGCGCATCGGTATGAAGCGTAACGTGCGCTTGCAATCAGCTCATAAACGAAACGATATGGCCGGGCCATGTTTGTGCTTACCGTATTATATTTGTTTATTATTCGTGCTGTACGTTTCTTAACAACGTCAACAACGTACGGAGAAAGGTATAAGACGAGTGAATCGACTCTCCGCAACTCCGTTGAAATAGAACAAACGAAACTGCTATCTCGCTACACCGCTAATTAGATCTCGAAAACTGGGTCGTGCCGTTGTAGTCTATGTTGATGAAAACGGGATACGATTTTCCGCCCTGAAATTTTTCAGCGAATTTTCCCTCTATTCTTATACTAATGCAGCGAATGAAGCTTTCAATTATGTTTGGAACTTCTGAGTATATA
>NW_017305179.1:1360569-1365178 GCF_001594115.1 Trachymyrmex septentrionalis
CACACACATATATATACACACACACACACACACACACATATATATGTATATAACATATATTACTTTCAGAAATTCGATATGTATTAACATTTATAATTCACGAAATATGATACTTACAGAACATATATGTATGCAAATATTGTACATATGTCATATCGTATATCGAATATTATGTTCTGTGAATATTATATTTTGTAAATTATAAAGTAAGATTTTGAAAACACAATGTGAACATCTCGTATCTATGCTAACCAGTTTTCGACTCTGTGTAAAAATGATCGGACTTTTCACTTTCTCTCTCTCTTTATCTCACGCATTCTGTTCCTACCTAAAACGAATATATTTCTACGTGCAATAAAATATTGTTAAAAATACACATGAAACACGAGATTTTAATTATGTTTCATAATAAATAGAATTCGGTGATTTTAGCAAGCTGACGCGATCGTAGCAGGCACGTGCGACACGTTCGCGGACTGTGGCATTTGTAATGGAATGCATTTGTGCCATGGAAATTTCTCCAAGGGATGAGGCTCACTAATTTCGCAGCATGTTTATTACAAGGGAACATTATTCAATCTATAGTTATCGATGGTATTGATTGATCTTATTAATTAGCATTATCCATTTCTCTCTATTTGTTGCTTTTCAATCTATTTAAGCTTTTCGACACTTGTTTCATTAAACGTGGTAACTAAAATGTGACGATTAAAATTATCAGATTAAATCTTTCACCAAACACAAGCTTTAAATTTATTAAAACAACTATTCAATGTATATACGTATTTAGAAATTCCGAAGTTTATTTTATTTACAATATAATTATCAGATTAAATATCTTATTGAACACAAGCTTTAAATTTATTAAATTAACTATCCGATACATACACGTATTTACAGATTTCGAAGTTTATTTTGCAATGTAATTTAATTAACAACTTCATAAGTCTCGTTTACATTATTAAATAAGTCTCTGTAAAGTTTTACTAGAGGAAATCGCTATGGGAAGGGATTACCGCAGTTTCGGTCCCTGGAGCAATTAGGGTTAAAATAGTTAACTATCACGTCGCGATCCAACCTGATACGATGACAAATGATAGTTTATAAAGTAGATAATGTAATTTGGACAATGCTCCAGCACTATTTTATTAATTTACTTCAATATTCATATTATCATACCAATTTCTTCATGCAACATAATCAAAGATATCAAAGATAATTAATAACCGATTAAAAATTATAAATTACAAAGTGGAATTAATTGAAAATTATAAAACAGGTGCAAACTTTTATGGTCTTGCGTGTCGGAAACCATATATTCTCTGTTGAAAAAATAGAATTTTTATTTTTGATTTTTTATTTTCGTTTTATTTTGTGATAAACGATACAATAAACTCCATTCGCACTGCGAGTTCTGCGGACATGTATCATTAGTGTTTATTGCGAGTGCATGAGCTAACTGCAATTATTTCATGTATTTTAGAATATATTTTTTCGATAGGTGAATTAAATTGCACATGGTCGAGTTAATTCAATGCAATATTCTCTTTTGTGAGAGAGGGGAAAAAATATATTCTCGATAAAGCCTGCCACTATCGTCGACTCGAAAAATATATGCATTTTCCAACGCGTATACACGTTTTTAATCTCGCTTTTCTACTTTTCTTTCTGCCCCAGCAAAACTCTGGCTATCTTTGTAATACCTGGAAGTCAAGTATTTCTTGTATTTTCCATGTATTTTACATCTATTTTACATGGAAAAAGATGTTGTATGTATTTTGTCGCGTAAATCTGTATGTATTTGTGTACGTACATGTGTGTATATATTTGTTATCGCGTAGTATTTGTATCTCTACATCGCATAGAGAAATTACCGAGTCTATCTTTATGTGCTGCTTGTTACATTTTCATTTAGTTGCCGACATCTTCCAACTTGTAGCTGTCGTAGGGATCATTGTTATCTCTGAATTTACGTCAGATATATACATATATTACATTCTGTGCGTGACTATATACTATTTCTCTTGAGCTTTCTTAAAATATTAAGATTCGCTGAAATATTACAGTTTAAAGCGATTGCATTATAGCGCTTAGAGAACGGTAAATTTTCAACAGAAAAAATAATATTCAGGGAATAATATTAATTCTAAATTTTTCGGAAATAATATTTCAGTTTTTCGGATATTAAATTACTTTTTCCAATCAGGATAAAATTTCAATTTGTACAAAAAAAAAAAGTATTATATTATTTAATTATTTATTATTCATTTAGTTTTTTTATAAGTTATCGTAAAACGTACCGCGCTCTCAGTTCAAAAACACGCTGCATAATGGAATAATTTCAAAATTTTACTAACGCGAGTAACTTAATTGAATATTTTTGCTGCAATAAATATAGTGATTATTATCGGCAAATTTACATAACAGTAAAATTTGCGAATAAGTGAAAAGTCGATCGTCTTTAACGACATATATCATGTTGATCTCTCGATAAACTCGGTCGCAACATACGTTATCGATTGTAGCTTGCCGCAAATACGGCGCAGGCGTGATAGACTGGCAACAATTCCGCCATGTAAAACATCGAGCATTCTCGAAAATTGGAAAATGGAAAACAGATTAAAAAAGACCGTGTTACGCAATCGTGCCACAATCATTCCATGGTCAAAATTAAACTGGACCTGGAAACTGCATTCGGAATCAATTCGGCATCATCAAGGGAAATAATCAATCAGATTTTGAAATGTCACCAATAAACTGTACACGTATACCAATTTTCACGGATATTTGCGTAAAAATATTTCGTTATTACCGAAATAAAACGCAGTCTGAAATATTTTTTTTTTTTTTTTTATCATCGCTAACTGTTAGAAATTTAATTTCGTTTGACGTCTCTTCCTCTGGCATATTTATTTTAAAGGACGCATATGAATGTCCATAATGCAATCCTTTACCATCGAGAGGATACTTGCATACGTGCGGGTGAATCGAGTTTTAATCCCGTTGCGTCAGTAAAACCCCTCTTTGCTGGGATTAATAATCACCGTGGTTGCATGCCTCAAAGCCGATTGATCGTACAACGCTACGCAGCTCCGACTAATGTCACCTGATAACCTATTTACAGCCTTTCTGCGGCACATTACTCCAGTGGTTAAAAATCGTAATCAAAAAAGGAGAGATAAGGAGGACATATCTGTTGATATTTAAGTAAATATATTTAATTAAGAATTATCTGCAGCCAATCACGATCTTTGGACGCCACTCTGATAATTTATTTGAAAAAAAATCGATTGTTTTAGGAAAAGGAAATGGCGTCAAATTTTTCTTTGTTATACAATAATTATTCAAAGTCTTATTTTGGGTTTGAAATGAGAAATAATTTAAATAGAAATAATTTGAGGTTATATTTTTTTTATATATTGTACAAGAATGTAAGTTATTTCTAGAATTACGCGGTATATTTATTTCTACATATATTCGTACAGTGAAAAATCTCTGAAAAATCATTTAACTAAACATACAAAATAGGAAGTCGCAGATGTTTTTTTCAAATTCTGTTACTCTGTGCTTTTTCGTACTACAACATCCAGATCCGTCCTAAACAAAAAAAATCTGCAACGTGAATCAAGAGACAGCTACATATCGGTTGTATTCAACAGCTAACAAAACAAACGAGGAGTTGACGTTTCAATTCATGTATGTACGTATTTCCCAAGGGAGAACAAAACATGAGAAAAATAAGGATAATATATAAATTTAATAAAAATAATCCAGTGGCGATTAAAGCATCTGCGGCAGGAACGTGACAATATAGCAATTCACTGCGCGCCGTTGAATAAATAAAAGACATGGCATTTCAATTATCGCGCTTCATAAATTTCGAGTAGGACGAACGAATAGGCCGCAGAGTGCCGAGCGAACTTTTCGAATGCAAATCTGCGAACCATTCGCTGCTTGACAATCCTTCGTTAAGAGAATCTTAGGATACGCGGAGGATACGCGAACATTGATTCATATAATACTCGTAAAATTCTTCTGTCTTTCCTTTTCCCCTTTTCTCCACGTTTCCCTACGTTTTTAAAGTTCTTCCCAAATGCCGTACATTATTGACGAAGAGACCTTCTCTTCGCTCTCAAGGAGTCGTGAAAAATCTTTTACAATCAACTTGCATCGCTTCCCACGAGTCTACATCATGTGGATGTGCTGATTGGTTTTACAATTTTTCCACGTCCACGACATTTTCCCTTCTCGACCTCGACCTCGCCGTCAATGCATATCCGGTGCACCTCATTCGATTATGTTCCCCGCGCGTCTTCCAGCGTTATCACGTATGAAACTGACTAGTGCAATCCAATTATATCGTCATGACGGCCGCCGGCGTCAGGGCAGATCTCACTCTGGACAGATTTTATTCAGCTTTGATACATTACGAACGTCGCCGTCGCGCGTCGCGTCGTCGAGCTTTTATTCGAGCTGGTTTCAACCGGTTGTAAAAGATTATCGTATAAAGAAAGCGATATTGTATGATAGAAATTGAGATAGCGACCGAAGTGTTTATTTCTTACACTCGCTGTATTTTAATTTTAATATACAGTTAGTTTTTTTAATT
>NW_017305179.1:1365278-1371571 GCF_001594115.1 Trachymyrmex septentrionalis
CGTATGATAGAAATTGAGATAGCGACCGAAGTGTTTATTTCTGCAGTTACACTCGCTGTATTTTAATTTTAATATAAAGTTAGTTTTTTTAATTTTTTTTTTTTGACTCCTCTCCAGCATGTGCATTATTAAATTATGAAAAATATTCGATGTATAACAGATTTATTAAATATATATGTATGCAAATTGGTAGAATCGTAAATATGCATATATCATTGATAGATCGATGTGTAAAAAATAAAAATCCGTATGTACAATATATACAAAAGATCACACAGTTAGCAAGTTGAAGTAAAGTGAGCGAATTAAAATATTTGTGAAAGGACTCATCGTACTCCTCGTGTGATTATTTGTTGTATTCTTATACTACTAATCTTTATGCAGTTAAAAACCATGACGCACAGGAAACTAGAGAAATAAAGACGTAATAGCGAATAAGTCAATCACACAGTAGAGACCGTAAGATAATAACCTTATTATTACCACGTCTTTTATTGTAAGATAATAATCTTATTATTACCATGTCTTATTGTTTAAGTTCTTTTTATATGCCGTAACCTTTACAGTTTTAATATATGCTTTCCTGCATGTTTTTATTTATTCGTTATATTCAAGTCGTTCAATTAAATAATACTTTTAACGTCCTAATAAGCGATATGTTATCGTAAATTATTGTCGCGGTGAATAATAGGCGGAAATTGGTGAGATCGTTATTAGCTTGTTTTTTTGCGCTCTCTCTCTAAGGGAAAAAGCACTCGATACTGATCCAATTAGACTCTACGATCTTCTCCGCTGACTCGGCTCGTCTCAGAGAGTAGAAATTTGCTGAAAGCTGGAGTCTAAAGAGTCACGTGGATATTGCGTCATAGTTAGCCACTTTGCTGGGGAATGATTACTCCCTTTCGAGCATCCTACGCCTTTTTACCTCGTGCATGCCCTAGAGAGTGTGTAAAAGAAGATTGCAAATTTAACTTAACTAATAATTTGTCTCTAAACATTAATATACAGTTCTGGGGCGTGTGTAAAGATTAATTATCTTCTTTAAAAATTACTTCTTATACTTTTACCTCTATAAGATTAAATGAATTTCGATTTATTTTGCGATATCGCAAATTTGTTATCTGCTTGAAGTTACAATTTATAAAATATTGTATATTCAATATATCATATAAACACTGTAAATAATAAAATGTTAATTTTAACTTAAAAATGTATAGTGGACTTTCTTGAGACATGCAAAAATGATAAAATTAACAAAACTGAATATATAACGCTCACTTGTAACTAAACGATATAAAAGTGACACTAGAGTGTATGTAATAGCTAGATTACAGTTGCTAAAACATAATATTTCAGATAATATCAAATAAAATATACACTTTTATATTGTTTAGCTAAAATTAACATTTTATTTTTTACAGTGTAATAATGTTCTAATTGTAATTAAATTAAATTCGGAGATGAAAAATCGGTTTTATTTTATATTAATTGCACCGATTTTTATATTTTTGTCAAAAAAAATGTTGCGATCTGAGATCATTAAGAATCACACCCCTAGAAATTTTGATACAAATCTTCGGATTCGTATACTTGATGGAAAAATCGATATCTACTTCTGATGATATCAATGTAAATTCTAATATCTTGTAGCAGTAACGCCGTGATAAGAACGATGCTCAGGGCAAATTTACGAAAATGTCATCATAAATTTACAATGCCGCTCGTACGCCTTCTCTTCCGAGGCGTCACCTGACGTAGTTTGAGGTGGTAAGTGCCGAGGGTGGCACCAGCTATATCGCGGCTTCTAATTTCCACCGGCGACCTTGGGCAAAGAAATCGTAAATTTCCCACGCCCACGAGAGTTTTACCTGGGCGTGGCAGGCACGACGAGAAGAAACAGATAGAGATGGCCGAAGGGATGGGAATCTTTTCCCGAGAATTGAAAGCTCTTTTATTTTTGCGATATTCCAACGGTTCATTTGTCCTCGAAATGTTTCTTTGTCCCAAACAATTTTACATGTTTTGCAGCTTTTTTATTCTTATCATTACAAAGTCATAAAAATATTTCCTTTCCCGAATAGAAATGTATCGTCGGAAAAGTTGCTCTCAGCAAAGTAAAAGCATATTTCTTTAACCAGAAGAGTGAATTCTGATCTCCTGATTTTCTCGAATCTTTCTTTACGGTACAGAATACGAATCGGCAAGAATGAAGACTGTAATAACTGTAAAAATTATTCATTAAGTCAGTAATAAAATATAACGCTTTTAATTTTTACTTTTAGTAGACGAAAAACAATTAGAGTGCGTCGTTTAGCGCATTTAAATTGTCATGTAGCTTTTAGATCTCGAATTTTGCTGTTCCTCATGATAAATTTCAATTGCACTTCAATTTTACAATGTATTTCCGCTACATAGTAGCGATTATAGCACAACCTGTACTTTGCATACTGTTGTTGGGGAAAGTCCACGACCATACCCCGTAATCAAAGCACTTTCGCTTCGCCAAGTCAAAAGCAGTAAACACATTTCGTATCTTGGCGCAGGTGCGCATCCTACTTTGGTACATTGAAAAAAATTTACAAAATCTTAATACATATTTCTTTTTATTTAGTACTAAGTAAACGTTTACTTACACTAAATAAATATTTACTCAATAAAAAAAGATAGGTAAATTAAATTGATGGTTCGTATACTAAATAAATATATATTTAGTAAATATATTTAGTAAATATTTACTCTTAGAACTCTATTCGAACATTATATTTTTATTACCAAGGTCAAACATTTAATTAATTCCTTTGTCACAGGATGGACCATGAGGAAACGTGGTGCCGGCTGGTTGTAGACGAACGGTCGGCCACGCTTGCACCCCATCGTCGCTCGTCGTTGTTGACAAGTTCCCGGTACGTCCAATTCCGAAGCAAGCGGCAGGTGTCGCATATAACAGCAGACGCGAGTTCGATAGGTGCGATAATCGGGGGTGGCTCGGTTGTTGCCGCCGCCGGGCCGGCGATGCGACGATGAGCTCGCCGAGGGTGTTGCTACCCCTCCACACCCGACCAAAGGTGAGACAATCTTGAAACTTTTTTCATTGTTTTTTTGCTGACCTTACATGCGTCTACTTCTCCTTGTCTTTTTTTATTAATTGGCAAGATTTTCATTGGGTATATAATTTTCAATTATCTTTTTGTGATTGAAACGCGATATTTTTTTTAATATTGGGTGAGTGTACAAATTCGTGCTCAGTTTATTATTTAAAATTCAAACAGCTGTTTCTTTTTGTTAAAAATAAAATAAAATTTAAATCCTAAACTCTATCTGATGAGAGAATTTAAGAATCTGTTTTTGTAAATTATGATGATTTTGATGGAGTTATGAGCAATCAAAGTCAAAATATTTCTTTTATTTAATCCGTAACAACTCAGTAAAGAAAAATCGTAGAAAAACACGATATTTTTTAAAAACGATTTTATAGGGAAAATTTTAAAAAGCTTTAAACTTTTACATTAGAAATTAAAAAATTTTTGCAAATTTTTCTTGGACATGTGACAGGTCTACAAAAGAAAAAAATAAAGAAAAAAATTTCCTGTTTTGTTTAATTCGTAATTTTTTATATGTCTATAAATTACAAAATTCACGTTTAAAAGTAGACATTTCAAGCTTTAAAACTCTTTTTTTAAATTTAAATTTCGTTTATTTTTAACAAAATTGCAGCTGTTTGAACTTTGAATAATAAATCAGGCATGAATTTTTGCAATAGAAGTATTTAAAAAAAAAAAAGAATTAATTAATTGACAATTTACCACGCAAAAAATCACTCTGTTCTTAAATATTTTCCATTTCTTAAATTGATACTTTTCCTAATTGAGAAATGTCACATTTTTTGGAAGCTAAATTATATTCGAATAAATTATTTCTAGTTTGATAAGCATTTCTAATATCGATACGTTAAATAGCTAAAAGAGATATGTAATATTTTTGTGAAAACACAAAATTATCCTCCAAATAAATCATTATTTTTTATTTTATTTGGCATATAGAGGGGCTATCTTGTGTAACATAAAACATCACGTTTATTATACATCAAACTTTAATTCGAGCAATCTTGAGATATTATTGACATGGCAATACACGGTGTATATATATCTTATTGATTCATTTATTTTTTCGATTTTTACATAATAAGGGGAAAGTAACGAAACGTATAATCACGAAGTGCGAAAATATTGGTGCGCGAAGTAATATTGCTTCTTCTTCGTGCCTAGCGTGCGTTACATTGCGAAACCCGACAAACAGAATGCAGAAGAACGTTGTTATTGCGAATGATGACGGTTTCGTGCCTAAGTCTCTCACCTTTGTGTCTCGACAGCCCCGTGTAATAGCAAGGCCGGGTAGTCTCGAAAACTGCATCAACCAGGCCGAGCGACGAGGTGCGGCAGGCGGTTCAAGGCCGAAACTATCCGCGTGGCCATGGACCACGAGACGAGGAACGGAACCGGCAGCAACGACAACGAGGAGTACACCAATATTTACTTCATCGTCGGCGACCGCAGGGAAACGGCCACTTATAAGGCGAACCAGGTCACGGACATGGAACTCAAGGGTGAGTGGGAAAGTTTTATTACCTCGCTGGTGAAAAGTTTCGTCGACTTTTCTGTCGTCCTAGAATAAACTTTTTTATTTATTTAACGCACCGTTCGCGAAATATTCGTGCGTGGTGAGAAAGTGCACACACGTGTTGTGCGCGGTGGGGAACGTTCAACTAGTTCTCATAAAATCGCCGTCGTATATTGACGAAAATAAAAGGGAATTCTAGATTAATTGCAAGTTATATTAATGTTTTCATAAAATCAAAACGCTTGAAATGCCCATTTTTATAAAGACATTTTTATTAGGAAATTAAATATGGAAATAACTTTCACATGTTTATTAATATATACAATACATTTAAAATTGTGCAGGAGTTTTAGGAGAGGTTGTTAGCAAATGGAGTAAATTTTTAATATGAATATAGTAATAATTTATATCAGGAACGGTAGCGAAATTGCAATAAAAATTTGTAATTACATCGCGGATAAAATAATTTTCCTACGGAAAAGTACTATAAGCCAACAATATTCGCTGTGTGCGTAAAAATATTATAAACTTGTTAATATAAGTTCTTAAGTTGGATATTAATGGCTAATTAAAACATTTAGAAGATAACTTTTTCAAAGACTCAAGATTATTCTTACTATCCATATTAGACATCCGTATAATAAACGCTTAAGAATTTTTATCGCCATTAAGGTTCCACAAGTCTAGATATGAATACGATAAGAACGTGTTACTTATTCAAGAGTATTCAATTTATCAGCAATCCAACTGAATTGCAAGAGAAAGAAGCGCGAAAGTTAGCCGTCCATTAATCTTTCGACAAGAAAAATATTTTATCCTGAAGCCGAATATCTTACACTTGAAGGCAAATATCCTATTCTGTCCTATACGTCTTGAACCTTTCACTCGAGCTTCATTCACCACGCGAGTGTAAAGTATACTTCGCGGGGTAAAAAAGTGTGAGGAGCTTCTTCCCGTCAATGTCCCGTATATCGGAAGGCAAGTGAATATTTGACGTTCGTCAAATGAAAAGATTTAATCAATTATCGATTGTGGCGCGACATGACGCGACACGCGAGCCAGCCAATCCTGCGGACGAGACGTTCGCTTTACGCTTTTGCCCGTCGCCCGATATGAAAGCTTTTCCTTCGAAGCATTACCAAAATTATGTTTGCACACACTTCACCTTCGTACCGTGACCTATCGACCGAACCGCCGCGCCATGCCGTGCCGTGCCGTTTCTCTTTGCTACGCTCGGTCAAGTGGCCGACCAAACCGACGCCCCTTACGACCTCCCTCCGTCTGTAGAGGGTAAAATGACATGAGCACGCACTTGTGCCGCAACTTGTGTCCCAACTCTTTCAAACCCTCTCTCACGGTTGGGATAATTTTCTCGGTTTTGAGGCGATCTCGAGAGCGTACGAAGCAGTCAGATTGAATTTTTTATCCTCCACGACCGTTAATACTTAGCTCATATTTCAGCTACCTAATTTTAACGTCTTTTCCATCTTGCTTTTCTTTCCTCTTTCCTCTTTTTTTCGGTTGACATAGTTTTTCTCTTTCCGCCACTTTATAGCATACCGTATTTTATCATGGACTTTATGCGTTGGCTGCAATGCGCATTATACTTTACAATATATTACACATTAGTTGTACTTTTATTATTATAAATACCTTTCCCGTTGTTACTGCGGCGC
>NW_017305179.1:1371671-1413534 GCF_001594115.1 Trachymyrmex septentrionalis
CTGGCTGCAATGCGCATTATACTTTACAATATATTACACGTTGTACTTTTATTATTATAAATACCTTTCCCGTTGTTACTGCGGCGCGCATCAAAATTTTATTTATACAGCAGCACTATGAATTTCTCATTTAGCTTTCGGGTAATTTGAAGCACTGTTTAATTAACCATCGCGTGATACGTGTTGCCTTATTTCATTATTTATCTATGACATTATAACACTCAACAGATGTAAAAATGTGCTCGGGACAAAAATATTCTTCCAAGTAATTTTTATAGAAATCCTAATGAAATTTCAGTTACTTCCGTTCAATTTGAATGATTTTTAACAACAAAAGCTTTTGCATTTATACAAAATGCAATTTAATAATCTAATTAAGTCGTTTAAACTGAGATTAATCGATGATGCGTTAATTAGTTATTGTTCCAGTTGGAAATCAACGCGTTATTGTAATAAAATATTATAATACAATTTTCGAACTCGGTCAGTAATTATCCCCTCGTGTCTACAAGTGCTATTATTATCGGGTAATTATTATATAGTAAAATAGTATGATTACGGTCAATGATATGGTATGCGAATTTAACGGCGTGTTACTTACGTGAGGCTACATTAGTTAATTAAAATCTAATGCAATTACAACAGGTATACAACCTTGTACGCCTGTTAAGGGAAACGGCTTTGTCAGCAGTGATGTTACCAGGAACGTTACACGACGGTACAGAGTCATACCACAACATAGACAAGTCTCGTAAACGGGGCCTTATCGCACAGGGTGATCTCCGATCTGTTGCGTTGTCCTAAAGCCGAGAGCTTTCCGATCCCTTTAAACTTTCCTGTTTAACGCTTGAGAGGATTGCACGTCAGGCTAACCCGTGATTTTTCTCTCAAAGTTTCTGCTCGTCAGTCAAGATTGATGATGTATATAAAAATAGCAAACGTATCAAATTTGCATTGCTAAAAATAGTACATTTTTTTCCCGTTTCTATCATGGATAAAATAGATTGGGTGATTCAGCAAAGCCCTTACTGGGCAAATTCAATGTTTATAACTAAAAAGATTTGATGGTTCGACAAAGAAATTACGTCTGTAAGTAATTATCAGTATGCTAATTCAGTTAATTCTTCTAACGAAACGAAAATTGCTAATACAACAAATTTTCTTCATTACATTTTTCGTCATATTTTTTTTCCTGTGTTCCATTACACGAATATTAAAAGCATTGAAAACCGCCGTACCAAAAGGAAAGGTGATTATTTCGATCAATAGATTAAGAGATCCAAGAAAGTACAATTGTATACATCTGTTTACACGAATTTACATCCATCCATTAATTTTATTAAATTTTCATGTGACGTGTCTGGAAAGTTAAGCTCGTTTGTATCAATTTCAATATTGGCTTTAAGAATGTAACATCACGTTAATTACCTTTTCAACCTGGTGTGTTCTCAAGATTATTACATGCCATCATTGTTACGATCGTTGTTATGACGGTCGTATCCTTTTCCCCCGCAGGACACTATAGGCTCTCACGTTTTTCCACCCCGATACTAGTCGTCCTCGTACCCTCGTCGCTTCCACTTAACTAAAAAGCCTTTTAACGAGGCCGACTCCGCGAAAAATGTGCCGTGAGGATGCCACGCAACCGATCGATATCTCGTCACGAGGGCTCAGGATCGAAGCTCTGCTTTTCCCCGGGAATGAGAATTTCTCGACGCCTTACGAAGTACAGAAAATACACGCGTCTCTCCTGATACGGGAACGAGGCTTTTCCGATAATTATTCATCGAGCTGTGGCCGGCAAACGTAGACGGCACCATAAGGAAAAAAGATGATGTTATAACGGGGAGAAAAAGACGGATGTTATAATAGTATTTGTATAAAAATGAGGAAAAGTTTTTCGTTTCGCGGAAACCTTTTGTTTTTCGGTACGTGAAAAACAGGTTTGTGTAAAACAGGCTTTTTTGTAGCAGTTTTTGTAGTTTCGCGAAGAGAGGGTTGTTAAAGTGAAAAACACTGGCCAAGAGCTGGAGGAAAATCATCGAACGCCCGACTGTGGGTGCAGCCCTAAATGTCTCGCTGATGTTTTAGGTGGCGGCCGGCCACATTGCCCGACACGTGAACGACCGCTTTCAGCCGTTTTATTGATCATAAGCGGAATTGCACGTCCCTCGGGCCTATTTTTGTACTCTCTGGGGAGAAAGAACGTAAACGATCGCAGAGAGAAAAAATAATATGCTGCAAGCGACAGATTTGGAGAAGTTCAAATAATTGGAGAGAAAATTTTCTCAGTGTTGCTTTTACTTAGAAAAACCTCGCCTCGGACTATTAATTAATTTTATTTAAACAGTTGCGTTATATGTAGTTTAATTAATTAATCTCTATACAACAATATAAGTTAAATTAAAATTTAACCAAGTTTTATTCTTCTATATTTTTTATACATACATCTATACCTCTTTTTTATTTTACTTACATAATCTAAACTTTTGTTTTCCATTACTTTCTTGAACAAAAATAAAATTTTTTTTCTCTTTCTCTATATCCTCTTAATTATTCTGTATACAGCAAAGCAAAAGAATGTATACAAGACATGTATCATCCAATGCATAAATCTGATGATCTCTACTTTATGTAAGTGAACTTGATAAAGATAATAAATGTGCACGCGTTTTTACCGTTCTGACTCCGATTACAAAACCAATAATGTCGTTTCTGTGCTTGTCTTTTTTTTCCTCTATCGTGTCTCTAATAATTATACAACGTTACTTCGAGAAATCGCGTTTTCCTTGGAGATAGTCGTCTTATTGGTCCTCGGAAATCTTGCAACGTGTTCGTCCTCTCGTTATGTTATAATCAATTTGTCTTACGTCATTTCTTTTGATGTTTTTGCTATCACTGTAAACTTATCGGGCCGTTTTGCTACGTCATGAGCAAGCTTTTGTTATCATGATATCTCATTATCCGAGACGAGAAATTAATATCTGATGCCGTCATTATACGCTCTCGTTACAATGAGATTGTTGTTGCAATGTGAAGTCGACATTCCGGCGCGTCTCTCTGTGACTCAAATAAAATGCGGAACAACCTCAAAATCATATTGCTATATATGTGTGTGTGTGTGTGTGTGTGTGTGTGGGGGGGGGGGGAGGGGGAGGTAATAATTCTCGTTGCCTTTTCATAGAAAATAATTCAATTTATTTTAATTTTGTTTCTCATAACATAAATGTAATGTGTTTCGAGAAAATTCCGTTTAATGCGACAAAAGGAATAACACAACTTTTCATTCTATACTTGAAAAAAATTCCAATTATGCTTTCATTTAAAGAAATTGCTCGAAACCAATTCCCCTTCAATTTTCGAATCTCTCCTTAGTCTCTTGTGAAGGTTTCAAGCGAAGCTTGAACGTGTAACGAGGTGCATTTACGCATTTACCTAATGCAATACACGGCCTCTACACATATAGACATAAATATCGATCGATAGGCTGAGGCTCTAACACGCTTGTGACCTCACCTGCCATCTAATCAAGCCATGTCTCGAACATCCCTTACATCCTCTACCTGCCAAGTTGCGCAAAAGACGTCTCCGATATTGACAATATTTCTCCTTTATTTTGAAATAAATATGCGTACAATATTAGAAATTACAACTATACATC
Source organism: Trachymyrmex septentrionalis (assembly GCF_001594115.1). NCBI lineage: Eukaryota > Metazoa > Arthropoda > Insecta > Hymenoptera > Formicidae > Trachymyrmex > Trachymyrmex septentrionalis. Next base: position 1,375,333 of record NW_017305179.1, read on the forward strand.
GCTAATATTGTGCTGCAGATTGCTTTGAATAGACAGAGAGAAAGAGATAGAAATATCGTTTAATTAATTTAATTATTTAAATAAACATTAATTAAGAAGCATAAATATGAGATTAAAATGAAAATTGTTGTAGTAAAGTTTACCTGAATGAAAAAAATATAAAAATATGCTTTTGAGAAAGACGAGATATACAGTTCAATTATATGAATATTTCTTTGTGTCTTTACAACTCTATTCTGTCTGCAAATAACGGTGCCTAACTCGAGGATCGTTATTTTCGCTCTTCGAATCTTGAATATAAAAATAAGATTCTTATCGAGTGCTGTCTGTTTTTATTGATTTAACAATCTTGTTTGAAGCGGGAAGTTTATGGTAGCACTACGTATAAGTTAGCTACGTTGTGACACGATTTATTTTGCCCTAAATAGGCTTTAAATCGATTTGTTTCTATCACTATCGAAATCTTAAAGAAATCTTTCTATCGAGAAATATTCTTCTTTCGGAAACGAGCTTTATGAGTGGAAAAAACGTTTTCTTTTTTTTTTAACATATTTGTTTATTAGACTCAATATTTATCAGAATTATCGTTGATTCACGATGCATAAATAAAATTTTACAACTTAATTACGACGAGAAAGGCGGAATGAAGAATTGTGTGTATTATAAAAAAATTGTCAAATTTGAACGAAGAAAATAGAGCTAATTGACAGAAATCAAAGTCGAATGAAAAATACATTATTTTTATTTGATACCATGTTACAATTTATATTCGCGTTTAAATATAGGATAAATTTTGAATACCATTCATGCGTTTATGCGCTGATAAATTGTTCTTTATTTTATTCGCGAATAAAATTTTCTTCTACCTTCATTATTCGTAAATATGTCAATTCATTTTGAAACCCATCAACGTCGTTTCGTCGCATTTTATTTGCGAGAAACGCTTGAGAATTTTCCGTCGTTGTCGCCGAGATCCGACGCCGGAACAAGGAAATCCCGGAAATCGAGTGCCGCGGAATTATCGGCGGCGGAACCGCTTCCGGGATTCACTTCCGGAATGCACGAGATGGAACACGGATTCGCCGCGCGGCATGACATCCATTTACAGGAATCACCTCCGCAATCAGGCGTGTCGGAAACTTAATTTTTTTGCTGTTGAAAGTTACATTTATTAAGCGGTTGGAAACAATATTGCATCGATGCATTGCAAAATTTATTCATTTACCGCTTTATTTACTCGCGACAACATTATTAGCAAAGATTCGAATATTATCGCGGCGTATTTAATTTATATTGATGCAACTTTTGGAATTACATCGATAATACAAGCTTTATATTTGCATAATTATTAATAATAATTTGAGTGAGTACACTATAGATATAATTAAAATCGTATTAACAATTTCTATCGATTATGAATTAAATATGTATGATTTTATTTAAAAAATTATAAACGATTATCTACATTTTACACACATGTGTATAGTAATCCGTACAATTTCCAATTATTTCTAATAGTTGTTCCCTTTGTCCTCTTTTTATATATTTATATATACATATAAACATGTAACATATGTATATACATATGTTATATATATTTTTATAGTCATTGTAAAGATCGTATGCAAGAGATTTTTGAAGAGTACATAAGCTTAAAGAAGATATCTTTAAAAGTGAATTTTTGTGAAAACTAAGTTTCGTACGAAAATATTCCATTTATTGTGTAAGGAGAATCGTACTTTTTCCTTTTAGCAGTATTATTAAATATTTTAATAATTATATTTTTTTAATTGATATTGGACATTGATAAAGTAGTTTTCCCGAGGAATTTTAATGGATTTCTCGACAAAATACGTCGTTTTGAACGAAGTTTTTCGCGAGTTTCTGATTTCATTGGACGTAGCGCTAACGACGCGACGCCGTCTCGGACGAACGCCTTCCGACAGCGATAGCGCGTCCTACACCTCGCCCCAATGATATTGGCCTCAACAAAATAATGAATAAATTGAGCGTGGGTCACAATAAAAATATAATCGTCCACCGTACGTTTATGATTCACGATTCATTATCCTATTATTGTCAATGGACGGCTAGAAGATAGCTGCCCCCACTGATCTCGCCGTCACCCTTCCTTCACGAAGGTATATATGCGCGGTTATATATGCTTCATTTTGCTTTGCATCGTGCGAATCTGGTAGCATTTCGCGTTGCGTGTAAACATATACTGACAATAAAACCCAACGACTGGACCCAGTTTGTTTCTGTTCCGTAACGAGTTTCATGCATTTCGTGCCTCGCTGGTACGTCGGGTTTCATAAATTCGGACGCGGTGATGAACAAAGAAAAGATTTTAATTACATTTTATAAGAGAAAATTCATTAATTTAACGAAGATAATTAAAACAACAACAAAGATCTCGTTACGAGATGCAACGCGGCTCGCGATATTCATCGGGATTCTCATAGTACGCGCATGTACTCGGCAGTGATAGGAATTTTATAAAACATTTACAAAGTTTTTGACGTATGTAAATAAAAGGAATAATTGTGGGGCTTTCATTCGAAATTGCTGCTTTATTTTGACATACGGACGGAACTCGATTACACTACTAGCTTTGACAAACGGATATTTAATTTAGCTGTTAATCAAACCGCGCTCTTTCTGACAGAGGAGCGTACAGATATATATATTTAAATATGATTTTCAGCGAACAAATTTTCGTCAGAATTTTTGTAGCGCTTTTCAATGCAAATAACGATAATATATTACTGAAGTATTTATTTATATACGTATAACGTACATATATTTAATAATTAAATTAATTAAATTACATGAATTAAATTATAATTGTGGCGCTCGGATTTCTTGTGCGTTATGAAAAAATTTTTACGAAAGTTGATTGCGTGAAAACGAAATACGTCCATTAATCTAGTTAAATCAAACTTGAAATAAATGACCGAAAGTTTAATTTATATTGTCAAATGACACATCTCCTCGCCAGGTGAACGCCATGGAAATTACATAAATGCGAATTTTATTTTTGAAGCTAGCTATTAATAATAAATTATGGAACTTGTGTGAAAGTATTCCATGAGAAGAGCGTATAAATGATTTCGCGTATTTTTCGTCACGTTGAAATATTCTGCATACACGGCGATATTTATCATTAAGACAAATTTTATTTTCGCACAGAGAATGTTCCATACTTTATTTTACCTCTTGTAATTTATGTCGCTTCTATAACTCTGCAAACCTTGATTCCGGATTTTTTTTTTTTTTTTTTTTACTCCGAGGGCATCATCAATCTCCTTTTCAAAAGCACTCTTCGGTTCAAAGCCTATTGACACTGTGTATGTACGATCAGGTCTAATTGCGACACGGTACGTGATTCGGAGACGGCCAATCATCGTCGCCCTGAATTACGGAGGGTGCTTAAAGTGCTCGATATCGGGCCGCGCCGTCGGCCACACCGACCGCTCCTTAAGGTTGATCAGTCGAGCGTTTGCTTGACAAACGATCGCGCATGCCGCGTTCGATGAAAGTTTTGCTCGCGAATTCTTATAACTCGACCAACCAACCCCCAGCGATCTCTCTCCCGCGCGACCTTTACACTGCGCTCGGTGAGTCTAATTTAAGACTCATCCGTTCAACCTTTCGACGCTCGAGGTGCTTCGCGGTTTGCTAAGTGGCTTGAATTTCTCTAACTCTCTAATGGAGGAGGGCGATACACACTGTAGAGAGACACGCTATAGACAATATAGTTCCAGAAATATCCATTATATATCGTTAGGAAACATCGATACTTGTCGTCCTTATGCATGAGCATACCGAAAGGATTAACCTTTATCCAAGAAACGTGTACTCATCAGACTGTTTATAAAGTTTAAACAAAAATCACTTTTCAAAGTTTAAAGGAATCCTAATATAGTCGTCACTTTTATCGACTGAACTTTTTTATCGACAATAATTCTTTTTTACGTCGCAATTTCTTTTTTCTTTTTACAGATTTGAAAATCCTTCTCCAGAATCAATATAGATTAATAGTCTCGACTTCATTTACTCTTTATTCTATTCTAGAATTCTTAGAATTATAGAATTTTTTTCTTAGAATTTACCCTAAAAATATAATTGTCGTGGGACAATATTATATTTCGAAGAATTTTAATGTAAATATTTCTCATTTATTAATAAAATTATAATGAAGTGTAAAATAAGTTTGACTAATTTTACTGACGTGCATGGTAAAAATCTTTAAAATATTGCATTGTACCACAACTATCATATTTTCAGGGTATAAATTTTAAAAGAAAATTCTCTCTGTGTAAAAAAAAAAGATAAAAAGTAAGTCAAACCAAAAGATTACAGTTAAATCTACAGTGGTAGAAACGGGTATTAGACACCTAACCGATACGAAAATGTGTGCGTGCGATATTGATGTTACAGTAATGTGTAGTGTAGTAATGTGTCAACGACACATAAACCGTACGTGTGTGAGTTCTATCGAATCGATAAACAGAGATGACTTTAGGAGTCCCCTTAATTTCCAAGTTCACGCGATATTTTGTTATATAAGCCTTTGATTTTATATAAAAATAATACGCGTCTGTGCGCGTATGTAATATATTTTCACGTGTAATGTGCCCTTTTCGTATTGCAAAATAAAAACTCTGCAATGTTTGTATTAGAAAAATAGCCCGTCAACGCCTACCTGCCTATATTTTTAAATGCAAAACTCCAGGATTATTATCCGTGATATTTACGGATCGCGAGAATTCTGCAGTTCTCCGAGTTTTATAACGCCGGCAAAAACGCGCGGACAAGTCCACGATAAGTTCTCACGACCAGTGAACGCAAAACTTTTTATTTTATTTATTCGCGTAATCCGTACACGTTTATGGGTCCTCATTGTGGTGGATATTTCACGGGAGTAAGAGACTTATTTGGGATATCTCGGCTTAACCTCCGAGGTGAAGTTCCTCAGTGAATTCCGGAATTATGATGAAGAGGTTGCCGTTAATCCTGGCTTTTTGTTTTTTGCGATTTGCGCGATGCACCATTACTTGAGAATTGTTGCAAGAAAGCAAATATGCTGATAACTATTTTTTAGTATCTTGTGAGAAATTAATTATTTTTTTTTAACAAGAAACGAGATGTACTGTTGCGTTAGTAATTATTTGCATTATTTTAAGCCGAATAGTTTGATATTTGCATGCATGCAGAATAGTTTGATATTATATATACAAAAGCCGTACATAATAACAATGTTGTCTTTATTTCTTCTTCTTTCTTTTTTTTTTTTTTTTTTTTAATATACCTTACTCGGAGCTGCAACTGGGAATTTAGCATTCTGTAAATGAAAAGTTTTATCATGTCTGCATGGATTCAACAAACTGAAGCCCGATAACGAAAGGTTCTGATTTTTGCATATCAAATGGACATATTTCTATGTCTCTTCAAAGCAAGGATATCTTTTTATTTGTATGAACTGTGTATTGGTTTTCCTCCAATAAAAGAATCGCGGTATTTACGAGAAAAATATGGCGCGGTAACCCGATTAAAGTGGCGCAAGCAATAGTGACCAATAAACACAATTGTACATAGAGATCGATATTTGGATTCATCATGCCTGGAAGAGAGGATTAAAAAAAAAAGGGAAATATTCAAGTTTCACGTTGCATGCTCGATTTCAGACGACTTTTTTTCACCACAGAAATATGTTCGGCCTTACTTTTTTTCTTTTCACCCTTTTCATTTTGTCAGAAATTTGTTGCCGAACATTTATTCACTTGCTCCTCTTCCATACGACTCTCGACATCATGATTATACGAAAGAAAATCCGCGACGTCGTAATATATTCTCGGAAGGGAAAAGGGAAGAAAAGTGAAACTTCAACTTTTTCAGTGAATATTTTTTTCTCGATCAACGTCTACTCTCCATTAAGTGTCGAATAAAGTTGAGTAATGATCGGATGTTTCACTTTCGAGTCATCAATTTCACGATCAATAGCCTGATGTTATTCAATTTGATGAAAAACGTGATTTTTCAGCTTTACATTGGACTTTTAACGAGTTCGAATATTTAAAGAGTGAAAAGCTACAGCACGATTTTGAATTTAACATTTAAACAATGAACTCGTACGAGATTGAGTAATTGATGCGTATTCGAAAGATTTTAATATTACTACATCCTTTAAAATTATGCGACACAATAATTTTGAAATTGCGAAAGGAATTATTATATTTGATTAAAATTTATATGTTGATATTAATTATGTAGCGAGAGAGGGAGTAAGAAAAATGAAGGAAAAAGAAAAATGTGGGAAAAGCTCCATAAATCTTCGGATCGTGTACGTATTGTGTACGCGATTAATCAAGGATTTCGAATGTTCTACGTCAGGAATCTCGAGTATTCGAGCTTATTTGAGTAATACAAGTATTCGAATATCTTCAAGCCAATTTCCACGCTTTTCCATGCGCTTGGGAGATATTCCATCCCGCTCCAGATTCCAAGTACATTATCATGTAAATCGTAAGAACGGTCGATGAACAAACTTGAGAGAAGAAGGAGCTGGACCTCCGACTGGTCGGCGCCAGAATCGGACGAAAATTCGATGGTTTGGTCGTAAACATTTAAGTACTCTGAAAAAAAGTGAATGCGTGTGCATGCGATTGTTGTAATCGCACTTGCTATACGGGATGCTCGAACGGTTTTTTTTTACGGCGGAACGGATCGTCAACTGACGCGAGTATTATGGACCGGAACGTAATTGAGCGAACGACATTAGTGAATCGATTGTGCAATTGCATTGGCAAAGTTTAATCATGTTTTTTGTTACGTATTATATCGGTGTAAAATAAAAAGCTACTAAAAATAAAAAATTTAACTGCTTTTTACATGTAATTTTATGTGTCAAGCCAAAAAATGAAACCCAGCCAATATTCTTTTCTCTCTTTCTCCTTTGCGATTTTTTTTTTTTTTTTTTTTTATTAAATATGCGGAGTTGATGCACAATATTTGCTTTTACTGTATTGCATTTTACTGCAACATTTTCGCTGTTTATAAATAGTTAAATTCGATAGACGCTGAACAAATGTTTACAAATGTATGTTTCACGCAAATATCGTTATTTTAACTATTACCTTATGTATTATGTGAAATCATGAAATTTGTATTATTGTTTTATTATATTTCCTATTTATTTTAACCCGTGGTCAAAGCAAAATTATGCAGCAATTTTATCCCTATCGAAATATAAGATATTCTTACCGAATATGGAAATATTATACTTTTTTTATAGTACAATATTTCAGAAATAGCTCCACTCTTGTGAAGTGAATGCTATGACAATGCTTATGAATTCCGAAAAAAGCTTTTCTGAAGAGTGGAAAATCGTTATACAAAAATATCCAAAGCTAATAAAAGATCTGCTTTATTTTATTTATTTTATTCGATTATATTGCGACGATTTGCGCGTGCACGAGCAGAAAGCTCGATACATTGCGCTGCGAGAGATCTGAAACGGTGCTGTATGCTGTATCGACGCATTGAAAAGGGAAAATCATGCGGCGTGTGTCAATGGAAGTCTTTTTAATTTATTTGTTTTTAAATCTTTTTAATTAAAGCACCCTCACAAATTCCATTGACACACGCCATACGTTTAAAAAAAAAAAACGTCAAATTCTGGGTGGGTGAGATTCACAATAAATCTCGTTGCACCTCTCGCGTATTGTGTATTGTAAATGTTACTCACTGTCGCTCGGCAAACGGTTCTAGGTTCAATTAGCGTTTCGAATTCGTGCGTGGGCGTGGTGGACACGCGTTGCATTTATGCTATGCGTTCTGACATTCCTCGCACTGTTAGCTTATAATTCCGATAAATCAAACGTGGCTCGACTGGCCTAGTTTGCGATTATCAACAATATCATGGTATTTTCCATGCTCGCGAGTATCAATTCCCATACAGCATAGAGAAGCTCTAAGAAAATATGTCCTAAAGATATCCAGAGGATGTTCTAACTGAACGTTCCACACTGAGAAAAAGAGTTCGATAATAGCCACTAATATTGAGTGAAGCCATAAATATTAGCGAACTAATTTTAATCAAATAAATTCGATTACATATAAAATACAATATAAAATAATTTCATTTTTCTATATATCAATAACAGTTATTATTACTAAATGTGATTGATTACATTATTATTATGTTTTGTAGTACTCGCTGAAATATTTAGAAAAGTAAAATTATTCATATTATGTTTATCAAAAACATTTGATTGAAATGATTTCACTTGACATTTGGCAACTATTACCACATTCTTTTTTCAGTGATCCTAAGAACACATTCCCAGGAGGTCCCTTTCATAAAGTGTGCAGCTCGGATGAAGATATTACGTTCAAATGTCATGATATATTCCTGCGCTTGCTAATATCACTACGTTACGATGGGGAGTCTAGTAAACAATTATCATTATTGTTATCTTCTACTACTTCCATTCTACTTTTATTTACAACGTACAGATAACGAGAGAGTTTCAGTAGCGCGGTGGATGGATATGGACCTTTTGAATCCTTTGCAAATTTACCGTTGAATAAAATATAATTAACCTATATTTTGCAGGCGCTGAATACACACCTATTCGCCTATTTCGAGTCGCGAAGCGTGGTGAGTTTGATTGCACTTTGTGCCACTAAAAACAAAAATCGAAGTTTCATGGCGATGATAGCTTTCGCCGTGGACGCGAATCTCTTTTCCCAGTTCTGGCTGTGAAATTCTGGCGAAAATAGCCGCGCTCCCTCGTAAAGGTCGCACATAAAATGAAACGAATGCGTGACAACGTACCACTAGGTGTTTCATTTCAACCTCGATTCAGATAAATCGTGAAACACTACGATTTCTCATGTTTCATTGCTCGAATCCCGTTTCCTTGGTAGAGACAAGCGCAACGCGCTTGAGGAAAACGCGTTCTTGGAATATTTTTATTCTATTTCAAGGCGTGCACGTCAGTCAGGGGGCAAACTGAAAACTGCGAGACTCTTTATAAATGATCGCGCCAGGTTTCGCTGCGGTTTCATTTTTCACACGAGAACAGGACTAGACGTGTATTTTACATTCGGATCGCGAAAAACACGTCTCTCTCTCTCTCTCTCTCTCTCTCTCTCTTTTTTTCTCTCCCTCTCTACGTTAGTGTGTTTAAGATGCGCTATTCAAAATCGATCATTGCTGCGCTTGTAATTTGAATGAGTAACAGATTACCCGCTTTCACGAAAATACCACTACGCAATTTCGTTTCATTTGGACGTGATATAATATCGACATAACATCGCACCATTCGCAAGATAATTGGACCACGCAGTTATTCATCTATATTTCATCGTGGGTATAAAATGAATTCATTCATTAGTTATTACGGAAGCCGCTTGTCGGACGCTGCTGTTGAATCTAAAGCCGAATACGGGTTTATGTACGTGTTGAGCTTTTCAATATTTCAAGTTACTGCATGTACTCGCTAAATAACACATGGATCAATAAGTCCCGAGACTAACCCAGAAATGGCGCTCGTAGTAAACCAGTAACCACGTCTTTCTAGAGTACTAACCTTTGCTTGAAACGTGTCAAAATTTTAAGTCGATCGGACTAGAAACAGCTGAGTTATCGAGGTTAGAGTAAAGTCGTTTTGTAGTTTGTTTAAAAAATGGAAAAAACCGAGTTTCGTGTTCTGATAAAACATTGTTTTTTAATGGGTAAAAACACCGTGCAAGCAAAACAATGGATTGAAAAATGTTACCCGGACTCTTGTCCATCAAAAGCAACGAAAAATTAATATTTTTTTTTAAAAGCAATTTTTTTATAAACATGGTATTGAAAAATTAGAAAAGCGTTGGAACCATTGTATCACCCTAAAAGGTGATTATGTTGATGAATAAAAAAAAATTTTGCAAAAAAAATGTTGTTTTCATTGTTAGTCTCGGGACTTATTGATCCATGTGTTAAAATAAGAACAAACGGAAAAGCACAGATTGTATCATATATTCAGCAAATTTTTATACTGCTTTTTATATTACTCCTCGTGAAGTGATGCACGCTCGTTGTTCGCGTGTGTTCTTACAGGAGAGCTACACGTATTTCCAGAAGTAAGCCAATGCATCTTTTGATAAGTTCGGTGTTGATCTTTCTCAATTAATTAATATTACATATTCACGTTTTATTTTGACTTTCACAAATTTCACAGATTTCTTTTCAAGGAACCACATAATTAAATATTAAATTAAATGTCCGTTAGAATGCGTTAGACATTCCGCGAAACTACAATAATTAAGAGTTATATTCAGAATTGCTATTTATTTCTACATATATTGTATATTCATGAATTTCGTGTTTCCACTCTTTGTGTATGAATTTAAAAATAAGGAATACCCCGTAAAACTGCAGGAACCAACATCTAAAATCTACTTTTATTTATTTATTCGCTCGAATCTGAAACTTTCCGAGAAGATAAAGAGGGCGTACAGAGAAAGAGGAAAGGCACATTTACGGCCGTTATTCCGACACCGTGTCGTCGATCGTAATTACCGGGACGCAGTAATACACGGCCGTTACACTCCGTGAGTAGCGTGGCGCTTCTCTCTCTCTCTCTCTCTCTCGATTATGAATAAAACATGCACTCACAAAACCACCATTCCATCGCTCTTCCCTTTACTCGCACGATATACCGGAAAGAGTACGTCGCCTTTCGTGACGGGCGGGATTCTATGCACGCGTCGCGCAGCCAGGGGCCATTTGTACGTGTCGCCGTTTTTTGCCGGTCGGGCATTGTCGGGGAAGCCGGGATAATTGGGAGACGGCCGTCGATCTCCCGTGCACCAGCAGGGCGCGTTTAATAAAGTTAATATCACCCCCGGTAATATAGTAAACGGTGGTAAACGGCGGACCGTTAATAGCGGGGATCGAAACTTGGTGTATCGTAAATATTGTTTGTACGTCACTTTTTTCTCTCACTCTTTCTCGGCGGACGTGAGCACGATGATTCGGAGGTAGAACGACAATCGTCTTCTTGCCTCGTGAGATGGAAGTAAATTTAAGGAATTGCGCGAAGCGCGAACGACTTTCTTCCGGTAGAAGGAAAGAATGGATGGAAATGAATTTTAACAAAAGAGAATTTACGTTTTGTTCTTGCAGAACTCTTTAGAAGCGCGGCAGAGGCTGGTCCTCTGGACATCGTAAAGCTTCGCAAGGGGGACAAACTACTCAATATTTCAACTCATCTACCGGCGAACACGCCCGACACGCCTTATGTTCTTCAGGTACTTTATTTACATTTTTATTCTACGTAATTAATCACGAAAAATTAATAAATCGAATGCCAATTTAAGCCAACACTGGTTATTAGTGCGTATTTTTATACCACATTTACTCAAAGTGAATATTAAACGTATACGTTTCGACCTACGGTGAAGGTCCTCTTCGGTACAAAAAAAAATATATTAACAAAATTACATAATGATAGCGCATACTATGTATAGTATAAACTAATAACATATAAAATGCGAGAAAAACCGTGGTGGTGATGTCCGAGTTAATCTTGGCATCCTCTCTCTGTCAAAAATTGGCATGATTATTAAATTGATCGATAGAGTTTTATTACTTTCTCATCCAAGTTTTCATAAAAAGAATTTCGATTTAGTTATAAAAATTCTTCTGAATAATGGTTATCCTCTAAGTTTGATATTTTCAACTATCAAAAAGAGACTTAACAAAAAATTTGATCTCTTTATTCATGCTAATGATTTTGTTATTGATGAACAATGGACAACCCAAGAAGATATCAATAATAAAAAATTTTATCCAACATTCGCGGTTATCACACAACATCGGATGGACTTATTGCATGAATTCGATTGGGATAACGTACATATTTTAGACAAAGAGCAAATTTTACATAAAAGATTGTTATCAGAGATGATATACATATTAAAAACAAGGCCTGAATTTACAAAACAATACACTTTCTCTTGATCTGTTATATATAGATCTATTTTCAGAGACGTGCTTCCAATCTATATCGTTTATATTTGGTTATATATTATTTATATTTTTACTGATTGTCTTTGTAAGTACATTGTTCACTGTTTCTCTCAATTCTCATTTTACATCTGTTTACCAAATAGTTATGTCGTGTCTAATATTTTTAAATTTTGTTTCATGTAAGTGAATCCACTAAAGTGGGATTTTTACTATTATTTGTATTAACTTTTTAATTTATTCACATTTGTATTACACAGTAAATGGAACAGTCTAATGGGACATGTACAACAAACCTTATAGAAACAGTTCAATCTTGACAGTCATGTAAGTTTTTTTTTTACCATTTTTCGCGTATAATCTCATATTAGCATTTTTTAAAATTACTTTTAATCTTTTGGGGTCGGTCGTTTTAAAACAAAAAATCTTTTTCTTTTTAGTTAATTTAGTAATTCAATGACCAAGATTAATTCGGATATCACCATCACGGTTTTTCTCGCATTTTATGTTATTAGTTTATACTCGTATGCGCTATCATTATGTAATTTTATTAATATATTTTTTTTTGTACTGAAGAGGACCTTGACCGTCCAAATGTATACGTTTAATATTCACTTTGAATAAATGATATAGAAATACACACTAATAACCAGTGTTGGCTTAAATTGGTATTTGATTTATTATTTTATAGAATTTTCTTTAGAGCCTGTTGTGATTTTATTGTCTGTAATTAATCACATATTTGAGGAAATAGTTTTTGATAAGTTCTTTTTTGTGAAAGTTACTCCGCAAGAAAGGCAAAGAATTTCTTGTTACTTATTCGGAGAAATTTGTGGAAATAGTTTTCGATAAGTGCTTTTTGTGGAAGTCATTCCGCAAAAAAAGGCAAAGAGTTTCTTGGTTACTTATTTGAAAAAGTTTTGATGAATGAAAGAATTGTTTTCTTTCTATCAGATTTTACGGTTATTACGATAGGAATGACAGATTTGAAACAAATGATGTCTTGATTTGAGTAATGAGCGTTTAATCTAAATGAGTTCAACAATTGTTGTATTATCATAATTAGCCTTATCATGTAATTCGAATGAATGCTGATGGCAAAGTTTATTATGAATTTATCGCGACTTTGGAAAAGAGTTTAAAACTTTGATTATTTTTCATAAATAATTGCTTCATTGCTTTTGTATACAGTTTTTTATATATTTACGAGGATATCGATCTACCTTTTTATCTTATTTTGAAATATTTCATAAAAATTGTAAACAAAAATGATCGAAAAGTGTTCAATTACACAAACAGTTTATTGATGAACGGATAAGCGAATTAATTTATCTGATTACATCCTAAACATTCAAGGAAAAAACGCGCGATATTATTTTATAAAAAACGCGCGATATTATTTTATAAAAAAATGTGTTGATTTTCTTTTACACAAAATATTCTAAACGCGCATAGAATACATTTTTCGTACTTAGCTGGTTGCTTTTTAAGATCGTCGGCGCTCATCCCGCTTCTTCTGGGGTGATCGAGGCGGAGGTACTTTGGGCTTTAGAGAGGCGCGTGGCGGCTTTAGAGCGGCAACTACGAGAACATCAGGAAGCTTTATACGCCACACCCTCTCTCGCTCTACGAGAACTCAAACGCCAAGTGGACAGTTTCAAGAACAAATTGGAGAACAATGATCAGCTGAGCTGGCTTAGTAAGTGTTACCACATACTTCGTTCCTGCATTTAGAGTGTCCCTGTTATGCCTAAGTCTCTGGCAGATTTATTCCAGGGAAATTCTGCAAATGTCATATCCAAAATTAATAGAACTTGTGAGATATTTTTATTATATTTCCTTGTAACTTTTTAACGCGACGATATAATTTATTCTCAAAGATTAAATTTAATTATGTTACATAAGCAGCTTATAATATATAATTCTAATGTTTATTACGGTACACTAATAATATCTTTCGTACGTTCGATTTTGGCTTTTATGTAAAATTTACAATTTTCAGATATTACTGTAACAAGCTAAATTTGTAACTTGATATAATTTATAATTCGATAATCGTCGCTTCTAATTCTGACGACAATGATCAGCTTTAGTTGCTTAAATAAGTAACGTGTACAAAACTTCTGGAAATAAGTTTCGTAATTGAACTTCGTAATCGGATTTCGCGGCGGTGACCGTAGTGGTAAAAGTGAATGGGATAATCCAGCGAAACGGAGAAATTCGGAATAATGTCTTACTTCTGACATTAAATAGCGAACATTAGCGAAATGTTCTGGTCGTCTGCGGGTGGCCGTCATTATTCGTCAAATGATTGCACCTATGGACCTGTGGATCCATTATCGTAATGCATCGAAGTGCACGCTACTGTTAAAATTATCATTTATTGTTGCGGCACTACTCTTTCATGTTAAATTCGAGAATGGATATCTATATATTGGTGTACCGATACAGAAAATATGATTGTTTCTATATTGTACAGGATACAAGGAATTTTTGTTTTATTAGTGAAAAGGAAATGAAATTGAAGATAAATATGGACATTGTTGGAGCACGGGTGCTTTTCTTCCCTTTCAATCCGTTCTTTCGAGTTCAATTCATTGTTTAAGTATTCTCTTGTTTAGCGAAATCTCGAGTGAAAAGTATTATAGTAGAAATGGAATTTTAGTAACGTTAAAGTTCAGAGAGATGAAAATGTGAGGAATATACTCGTTCATTAATTTTAAATAGTTTTCGTATTGCATTATTAAAGATTATTTTGTATAATATCCGATATTCCTTCCTCCAAATTCTCGATAATAATACAAAAGCTGTATTAATATCTTAGTTTAATGCAAGAGTGCAGTCTAAAATTACTCACTAAATTCTTTGCTCTCGATGGTCCTCGACTACTCGGAAACGTCTGGAAATTGAATTCTCATGCAACACGGCAATCCTTTCAACGAATTGAAAAATTTGTTGCTATTTAGATACACGAATAGTTGCCCACTAATTTCGAACATATGGTCTATTTTCTGTTCTTGCAACAGGCTGTACTAGAACTCTCTTTCTCGTTTTCGACAAATATCAAACGTATACCTTTTTCTCTTCAGGTTCTGAAAGTGCACACTAGTTCAGCCGCAGAAAGCAGACCTATAGTACAATTAAATAATAGTTAAGGAAATTACACTTGTTAAAACAATTATTGTTGGGCAATTTTTATTGCACATCGATAAACTCGAAAGAGATCTCGGCAATTTTTACTATAAGTGCAAATAATTTTAAACAAATAAATAAATAATGAATAGGAAAAGATAACATATCGCAAAGAAATAACAAAAATCGTAATAATTTGAAATATACTTTCTTTCCACATTTTATTGAAGTATATCTCTCCGGTTTATTGTAAAAGATTAATCTTAAGAAGTATGTGCATGTCTCAACTTGACTTTTTCAACGCAATTGTGACGATAACTTTTCTTTTTGAGATTTTATGTTCCATACTGAATCGAACTTTACGTTGAAATAGGTTGGTCATCTCTTGGTCAGATATAAAAGTTCGCGAGAGATTTTATGACGCCGCTCGATCTGAGACCAGCGACGGATATACGAGCGGATAAACAGCGGCCGCTGAATAAATATTTGTCCATGCAAGGAACCGTTCCCGCTATTCCTATCTTCAATTTCTAGTTTGAGCTCATATAGAAGTTGATTCAAGCGTGGACGAACAAAAACATTCCGCGCTTATGTATGGCCGTTACATTAATCACTATCTCGACCTTCTTTCGTTATCTTTTGATTGGATGTGGAGTCGGATGCTATTTGCATATCGCAGAAACTTAATTCAGAAAAAAACTTCGTAATCCGCACTTTTATTACGTCTGTGTAATTTGATCCTTCGCAAAATTTCTGCTAAGAGAGGATAGAAAATTTTCTAAGAATCTGCCGATAAAGGGAAAGCCCCGGTGAAACTGGGACGGGACGTGTATAGGCAACTTTTAGCACATGAAACTCTCCTTACAAAATCTTGTTACGACGTGAAATGACGTAGAGCTTGCGAAAAATTGCACCGGCATCCCGCGTCCCATCTTCGATGTTCCTTCACGATCCTTTGTTGCATGGCACAGTTTCCTGCCGCAAAAACTCAAAACTCAAAACTTTCCAAGGGCTTAATCTGGATATCTCCATCTTCCGCAGGTTTCTACAAGCTTCCGGAGCCCATCTATATGGAATCCTGCCGCAGATTGCAGTATCGTCGGAAGAGTGATAGCATGAAGCGAAAAGTTCGGGAGAAGTTCCTCAATATCTGGTGAGTTAATTAAGATTGTATCATCTAATCGCTAAAACTGTATACGTGACGCAAACTGTACGTTTCTCCTTCATTGTTGTAGGTAGTATTCTCCTTTAGTAGACGATATAAAACACAGATTCTTGCACACACGTATATAAACTAAAACTAACGGTTGTCAAAAACCTGACACGCGTCAATAAGAAAACTTTCAGAACCAAAATAAATTTCATATTTCCGCGATAAAATTCCGCACAAGGCGTCGTTTGAGAACGCCGTTATCGCTGATAAAGCGGAAAAATTTCTTATCGGCGTACTTTTATCCACACTAAACCAGCATGGATCTTACGTGCCTTAACGCCGATATTACGTGAGCAGGATCGCCAACGTGGGGCTTCCGCGGGCATGTTCGATCGAAGTGCCAACAGGCTGGTTGTGTCGGACAAGCCATCAGCGACTGTAGTGCCGCGGCCGATGATTAAGCGGCTGCGATAATCCTATCCTATTAAGCAGCAATATGCCGCTGTTTCCAGTTACATTGTCATCCAATAGCGATCCGATCGACCCCCACCGTTCTCTACTTCGGGTGTAATGCGAGAACCCTCCCCAAGTCATTGTGATTAAACGTCGATGCACGGGGTGTGCATTGATCGTCGATCGCTCATACCATGCAGCTAAAAACGCGATCCGACTTCGAAGATTAATTAGCTAAGGGGTAAATGTTGTTTAACAAATATACAACGGGCTGAAGATTCCGCCGTCGTACGCAAGGTATTTCGTCATTCGCGCCTGCCTTTTTACTTACATGAACTTCTCCAATAGATCTATTCTCGATATCGAAAAAAAATCATAGACGTTTTGTATTGATATGTCATGGCAGAAGTATCTAAACGAACGTTCACGTTTTCCAATGAGAAAATCAAATTGATGTAATATTAATGATTAATATTAATTATTCATTATTTAATTTTTTGGTTAGCCGACAAATTTCAAAAGAGGAATTGTGATAATTAAATTAATAATTGATAATTAATTATTAATTTCTCATTAGAGCATTTCTAGGTAATACATATGTATGTAACGTGTTAATATTTATTTGGAGCAATCGATTCATTTATTATAAAACGAATGAGAGATAGGAGATAAACAAGCCATAATAATGATAAAGCCATATTGCAATTGCTATTGAAATATCCTCTATTGAAGTTCCTAGTCAATAAAGCATCCATTGATGGCTTAATTTACAACGTTGAACGTCGGAGATCAAAGGATGCGGTGCGGAAATTAATTATGAAGCGATGTAGAAAGTATGGAGAATTTACGAGGGACAATTATCGGGAAATTAGGAATAAACAATTCGCCGGGAGTAAAATTAATCGATTTGCTCTGAAATATCAGCGAGATCGCTGAGAATAAAGTATCGATCAGTTTCCCCTTTGAAGCGACGGTGAAGATAAACAATCAATCTCTCGACACATCGTAAAGTCTCATCACGCAAAACGGTAATGCGGCGCGCGTCCCGCTAGGAGAACTATTGAATGCCTATCTCCATTCAATAGTTCTCCTTGTTTACATTTTCTTTATTCAATATTACATATCTTTTTTTAATTAAAAATTTTTTAATTAAAAACGGATTTATACTTACGCGTCGTATAATATCTTAAATAGATAAAAGCGGCGTACAATGTGAAATACGTTTAATAAAATATAGATATTAATCATGGCGACGAGATATTTTAATGCGTGCATTTGTTATTGCGGAAGGTATGTGTGAAAGCTTTTTTAATTTCTAGCTAGCTTAAATGAAAGTGGCGCTATTCGGATTTTCATATTCGGAATCTTCTCGCACGTATTTGGTGGTATTTTCTTGCGCGTAGGATATATTACGTAGATGTTCAATATTGTGAATCGGCATTATCGAGGGCGTACACATCGCAAACAAGAATCGAAAGATGGATAGATGGTAAATGTTGGATTAATCTGTGCTGATACAAGCGTGGACTCTGATGAAACCCCGGAGATGGGCGAAGTTTGTGTCCACTTGCGAGAGCATTACTATTAACAGTTCGGCGACTAATAAATCTCAGATAAGGTTGACGTATCGAGTTTGTGCTGTCTAAAACAGATGGTTCGTTAAGATGCATCTGCAATGCAAGTGACAGACATTTATCTCTAACAAATTTGCAGAATCGGAATAAAAAGTAAATTTATTTTGAAAAATAAAAAAATATGAACACGCACGGAAAAAAAATGGAAAAACAATAACGAAAAGCTTTATAATAAATGTATTTTAAAAATACATTTTTACCTTTATTACCGTTTTTTATTTGTAAAAGAATCACGTTAATTATTATAGAGGAACCGCAACCGTTAATGTAAAATGTATTATTGTAATTTTTAATTATTATATTGTAAAACTCTTATTGGAATATTAAAACATTATTGCAATTTCACGATATTTGTACTATACATTTTGTAAAAAAAAAAGAAAAAAACATTGTTAGAACAATAATTCTTTGAACATCAAATTATCTGGAAGAGATGTAAATTATTGTCCCATTTCATATACAGAGTATTTGACAATTATTGCTTTAGAAGCAATATTTTTTCAACGCGTATTAAATGTTAACCTTTATCGATTGTACTGATACAAGAACTTGGAAGCGCAAAGTAACTTCAAAGTGTTTCGAACGGTGTGAATAGTTATTATACGATGACAGATATAAAATAATTTAGTTCTCACACTCACTGGTGTAAAACTCTTTGTTGACCAGACGTCGAAATACTACTACGAATTGATTCTATTATTAAAGCCGTATTATTGAATCTGTCAGACTTGATCTAACACAAGTTATATGTTGACATTGGCAATATCATATTAACATTGCGTCCGTCTGGTTTTATTTAACTAACAAGAAGGGCGCGTTCAGTGTAAACGTAAAGAAAGATGGGAATAAAATATGTGCGTAAGTAACGGCGCGGAATATGAGTCACGTTATCGCATTTCCTCTAGCTCGGATAACCGTAAAATCAAATGTATTACCTTAAAATTGAATAATACAATGTTGCACGCGACTTTTCGATATTGGACGTGGATTTAGCGAAATAAGAGTCACGGATGCATAAACGTGCATTTGAATCGCTTTTTAACGAATACGTAATAAAATTCATATAACTTATAAAGCGTTAATGAATCTCAGAGAGAATTCCAATATTTTAATTTCGCGAGAATCGTAGTAGAAACAATTGGATCGTTTATGGCTTATAAACTCGCAAATAATCGACGAGCGCGTATTTTACATCTCCAATTACAAGTTACTTGTGCGAATGCGTTTCCCGAGAAATATCTGCATCTGTTATTAATTTAATTACAGTTTATTTCATTCTGCCTTTTTTCTCTGAATTCTTTTATTTAGCTTTGCTGGATATTTCCACTTATACTTGTACAACATTGGATAATTATATATAATACTTAACAGAAATTAGCTATTTAATTATACAAATTGATTTTAATATATTGTATTTTTCTATAAAAATGTTTCAACACTTTTTCACTTCTCTTCTCTCTCTACCTCTTTAAATTATATAATTTAAATTATAGAAACGTTTTTCAAGTATACAAATATTTTGTTTGGACAATTCCAATTTTCAGACTTGAAAATTCTTTTTTTAATTTGAATTTCGTTCACTTTTAACAAAGTTACAGTTGCTTGAATTTTGAAGTTTGCAGCCCTACGAATTTTGTTCAACAGTCTAATATATTTATGTTTATATTAATTTGTATTTAGGAAATGTTAAATTATGTTAATAACATTTTCTGTTAAATGTGTTTGACATTTTCTGTTAAGTTTCTCACATAAATAGAATTAATGGTCACGCTCGAGCTAGATTTTGCGTTTGTGAAAGAGACAAGAAGGGGATTACATACAATGGCGGTATAATTCATTTTGCCTCGTGATAAAAACCTGGGATTACGGGTTGATGCATTATGTTGGTTAGATTTCTTTTATTTCGCCTCTATTGATGTACTTACTTCCGCGTCATATTCTTAGCGTAAAATGAGAATTAACGACCTCCCTCGATTTTCTCCTCGCTAATAAAACCTCGTTCCTCGTGGACGAATATCTCTCCGGTTATATATATATATATATATATATACTTTTGTCATATTTCGAATTCCGAAAATACAGTTTATTGAGTCTGCCCGTCCGCGTGTCCGTCATAACACTGCGAAGCTAAAAATTCCACGGTAACAGCGCCGTCTTCGCGCGTCTGATATCGTGTAAACAAAAACAAAGAAAATGAAAGATGCGCTGACGCGTCAGTTCGCATTACGCAAGGAGGAAGTTTCCCGGCGTAAGTTTCCGCGAATCTCATATGGGATGTGCGCGACTCTGGTAAAGCGTGACGAGGCGCAGGGCGAGCCTCGGGTGCTTAAAATAGGGAACGTATACGCGGCCGTGTCGGGGATGCCTCGGAATGCGGCTGTTACCTTACCGTGAGCCCTGCTGCGTCTCGCATCCACAACCACGCCTTCTGCGTCCTCCTCCGTCTGGTTTGCGCGGCTCGACTTATTCCGCCGCGCCCGGCGAAATATGCGATCTCGCCGTCCACGTATCGAATATCACAACTTGTCGCGCCTGTGCGCGGCAACGCGGAAGATTTCTTGCGCTTCTCCGCGTGAAGGCGAATAAAACGAAGCGAACGAAGTACGACGGACTCGCGGATCGCCTACCACTCCGAAACCGATTCGAGATCGCGACGAACGATAAGTAATTGGAGGAACTTATTGTTAGATTCGCATTTATATTTCGAAAAACTTATTTCCAATTAGTCGAGAACTTATTTTTAATTAATTTACTTTTAATTGTTGAAATTAGTCAATGAACATTTTTTTTCTTCTTTTTCTCTCCTATCATTTTTTGGGATTAAGTACACGATAATGAATGAACTTTTATCTAATTTGTTCTAAAATGTATATCTATTATAATTTCTGATATGAATGTAAGAGTGTAGGATTGTGAAAAAGAATTTCAATAAGTTTTCCAAGCTTTCGAGCGATGGGAAATCTGATTTAATACGTTTTTGCACTCACACACAATTGCTTACCCGAAAATTCGTAGCACAGTAGAAATAACACGTCGTATTTGGGGCGATGAGGATTCTCGGGTCGAGGAATTTTCATCCGGCAACAGTCAGGCGAATAATTTTATCTGCTTATTCGTATCTTTCCTAACTGTTAGTTCAGATACAGTTTATTTTGCATCTCTCCGTTTCTGCATTTTACCATTTATCTTCAAATTTTATATGATATTTTTCATTTATTGCGATTTACAAGCAAATATTTCTTGAGAACAGAGATACAGGTTTATCGCGTGATGCGTGCGGTGAGATTATTGATTTCGATCCCAGATACATCGGGTAATCCCGGAGTTGATGAATATACGAATGTATGTTTGCGGGATTTCGCAAACGCCATTTTATGTCTCGACAGCGGCGATGCAGAAAACTTTGCGGACTTAAATGCCTACCTGCAGGCGAAGACAATCCACGGCGTTTAATTAAACGAACGTCAATCCGTTGGATGGAGTTAAGTCTACTTGCAAGTAGACAATTAATTACCGATTTCATTTGATTGCAACACGATCGCGTGTTTGCAAGTCCCGATATATAATATGGGATACACATCGTTCCTAAGTCTATTCCACATTGCTTGCGTTGCAGAAGCATCGATTTGTTCCATGTTATGAGAAATTTCACCGGCTGTCCGCAAATACATTGAGGGAAATGAGTCTGATATTTGTGACTACAATCGCGTAATAAAATAGTTATGGTTGAAAGGCTTCATTTCTATAATTATTATTCCTATACTGTTGGTAATAATAATTATATTTATCATTCTATTAAAATAATATATTATATAATTGGCATAAAAAATGACGATGAATTACAATTATATGTATTACGATAATTGCAACCTTTTTTCCCCTCAATATGCTTGTTCATATATTTCTCTCAACTTCTTATGAAAGTGATTTACTAGTTTACGATTAATTCCGGTCGATATTATTGTAGCAGGAATTTGATAAGCTTAGTTGCTTAATGATCCAATTGTTCTTCGTGAAATATCTTAAAATTTGTTCTCTAAATGAAGCTTATTGCTGCGAAGCATTAAATTGCAGATATCCCGACCATATTACACGAGTAATTAAGCTATTGTATTACACTCGTGGTATTAACAATTGTTGTACTAACATCCGTGCAAAATTACGTGTTCTATTAACGGATCGTATTAGCCAAACTGGAAGAGTTACTAATTAACAAATTGTGCCGCGCAAATTATGCCTGCAGACGCAAATATTGGATAATTTGTACCACTTTTACCCTTTTGCAAAATATGTGTCTGAATACGAGAATAGATATATATATATATATATGGACGATTTGTAATGAAAATTTTGTTTTTGATTCATCAAATGAAGCAGCAGAGAAAACAGGCCTGCCAGTAAAGCGAAGATCAAAGATGATACTTCGACCTTTACCGCCCTGACGTCAAGGTTTCTTTTTTGCACATACAAGGCAGAAGTAACGTCGTACATGTGAGAAATGTCCTTTACGTCGCTCGTCCGTCCATCAAAATGTCTCGTCGAGCTGACTCGCCCGAGGGTGCGTTTGTAAACGCAATTAAACGCGAACGTGCTCGCGTGGCGAGTAACTATCGCTTCGCGTAGGACTCTACTCAACTTTCCACACCGTTGCGATCGTGCCAGATTGCGAATCGATATAGCGATATCGCATTGAAATGAGAAGCGTCATTCTACTGAACTTGGAGCCGATATCTCATCAGCAAATTCGATCGTGCAAGATATTGCGGCGGTAATTGTAGTTCACTGAAATATTAACTTTCTCGAGTTATTTTCAAGAAGACGACGTATTACATTCTTACGGAAGAATGTCTTTCACGGTTTTTTTTAGTAAAAGAATTCATATTCTAGATAAGTCAATTTAAACGTAAACGATAAAATGATTAATAATTTAGAAGCTATTTATTTTTTACTATTGTTACTTTTGGGAACTTTTTATTATTTCACAGTATTATTTTACTCACGCATATTTATTTTTTTCTATGTATTAAAAATAAGGAAGAAAGAGAGCTAATATAAAAAAAGAAAACTGTATAAGAATAAAACTAGCTATGTATGTATAATTTTGAATGCGCTGTCACAACATTTAGCTGAGACAAATTTGTACGTGTTTTCCAAATATTGTATTTCTCCATATGTTTGTGAACGAATAATTTTTTACCGATAACACTGACACAATATTTTTTTAGAAAGAAACGTTCTCCAAGTACCGCCCCCAATGAAATTAATTATTCAGTTATGCGAAATCCAGATTTTTTTTATACAATATTTATTATATTGTCGATGTAACACAACAAATAAAATGTGTGTTTTTGAAGCACCTTAATACGCGTGTGTGATTTCCACGTACATTAATACGGGGCAAACGGGCGCTATAAAGACAGACCCTGAGGAACTTTAACCTTCCACCCTCGAGGGCTTTACGTTGGAGCACTTTTATGAAGCACGTCGTACGTTTAGATGCGTGACACGCAGCTCGATCGAGAAAATCACGAGGCTTTTTTAATACTTTCAGCGCATCTCCGCTGTAATTGTCTTCCAGCGTAAAGAGTGGAAGAATATGATATTTAAGAAGATCGATATTCAACAACATCAATCCTCTGTAATAGACTTCGTGCAAAGTCTTTATCTGTTCGTTCCTATCGACAGCTTCAAGGCTTGATTGTCTTAGAATTCGATCAATTCTCGCCACGTTTTTCAGGAAGGCGACACGGTGTGTATCATGAATTTATGTATAATTTTTTCATTCACGCTTGCCTTACAATTGCGAGAAAATTTTCTATCCTCCGATACTAGAATAGAGTAATTTCTGCACTTGTTCTGCGCGCGACTATTAAATCAGCGAGATTGAATACGCGTTTAATATGCGACATGAGAAATTAAAAAAAAAAAAAAAAAAAAAAAGAATGTTCGGCAAAACAATTACGCGACGGAGTATCTTTTGCATATGCATCGCATATATATGTCTTTTGTCGTATTTGCAACGTAATTTCCTCCTTTATATTCATAGGGCGTATAGCGTGACGCAAGTGAAGCGATAAACTTGCGGTTCATTTGACTCGGAGGGCTTTAAAACATCCCGCCCGAAGAGCCCGTTATACGACTGAGATTCATTTGCATACGCGGCACGTAATCTGATTATCGACTGACTAGGATGTTCGGGGGAATCAATATCAATATGAATATAATACGGATATAATTCGGCAACGAGCGCGAATTGAGCGTGGCAGGTAATGCAGTAAAACGCCATTATGATTTCGCGTCGCGCAAATGGTACCGCGCGTTGTAAATTTCCGTCCGGCAACTTCCAGGGATATTTCACGTCGCACAAAGTATAACAGCATGATCGCAGTTGACGTGGGCGCGTTAAACTTTTGCCACTAATTAAACTTCCGTAATTTATCATCGGTCGAGGAGAAAGTTCTCGGAGAAAAATCAAACAAATGGGTTATGAGCAGGGACCATAGACTTCCGAAGACTTCCCAAAGTTTTCCGAGATTCTCTCTCGCGAAGCCACGAAGTTATTTTGGCGGCTTAAGATGCCCAATCCTATTTTGCCTCGAAGTGCATTCTTATGCAGATGGATTCGAAGCAAGAGAGCTTGGTCGTATTAATTCTCTGAATACTTATCTCAAGTGGCACAAGTGCTTTATGATTTCATTAATATTGTCCCATTTTCACATTATAGTAAATTTTATTTTGTAATTAATAAGAAATACTGCGTCATATAAATTATTAATGAGGCGCATATATATATAAAATAAGTGGAAAATGTAGAATAATTCCTTATATGAAATTTCATTTTCAGGAAAATAGACTAAATATTTGCTATGTATGTGTGTTTTGACTCTTAATAGATCTCGCTGTAGCTACTATCTCTATTCATGTTTGTGTTTATCGTGTCGAGTAATCGAGAATACACGGGAGATCGAGAATAAAATAGGATATTCACGCATGATGAATTTTATTACTTTATAAATTATTGAAAATGTTACCCGAAAGCCTCAAATTTTATTTCATATTTTCAACTTATATTTACATGAGGAATTACCTGCTTTCCCACGATTTCCGAAACATTTTCTATGACATGTTTTCATATATGTTATTGGTATCAAAAGAATACGTGTATATATATTTTTAAAAATTGATTTTATTTAATTCTCTATAATGTTTTTGTCATAATATCAAGAGACACTGTATAAAATGATAAAAAGTAATGTTCAGCGTGACATAAATTTCACATTTCAGTCCATTAATTGTATTATACATTGTCACCATTGGCATGACAATCAAAATCAAGCCTGGCCAAGAAAAAGATATTGATAAGTTGGATCTTGATCTCCCTGTTTTTCCTTAAAAAGATATTATATATTTTTAATTTCTATGGAAGCGGATTCATAGCGTCACTGTCGAATCCTCCCAGAAAATAGTAAAGCTGCATCTATCTGTAGAGAATGAGTTTATTTATAAGCAGATACATGGGACTTACTGATTTCGAACAGTTAAGGGAATCTCTTATAGTTGGCCATATTGCCTTCCGGGAGATGAAATAAAAATTCAATGTATCTCGCCAAATTTAAACCCGACATTTTAGCACAGAGAGTAGACACGCAACTCTCTGCGCCACATGATTGTCACACATTAATTATATTATTAAGAATGATTCAATTTAATCGGCGTACAATGTAAATATTTATTCACGTGACTATAATACTTGATCTATAAAAAATTATCAGGGATATCCTTTCTTTATGTGGAAAAGATCAGTGATAAAGTGAATAATGTGTTTAGAAATATTTTCTCCGATTGTTTCTGTTCTCCGGTGGCAGTCACGCACGTCGCATCGACATGCAAATCGTGCCTGCCATTTAGGTAGCGTCGCGGCAAGACGCGTTTTCCGTTCCTTCGAAGCGTTTTATACTCGCGGCGATTCGGTACGGTGCATTAAGCCGGGCTGCCGTTTACTGCAATTTACCAGCGATTCTTCGCAAACGATTATGGTTGCAGCGAGGAGAAGTTGGAGCGCTTCCGGGCGTAGCTTCCTCATCGAGGCGAGGCTGTAAACGCCGTGTGGCATAATCGTGTCCCCTCTTCCGGCTTGTCCCCGTTTTACCTTTCTATGTCACAAGTTTCTATTCTTATGGATATTCGGAAAAACCAGTTAACGCGAGTAATGACCTCGATCGTCGAGATTATCTTCCTCGAAAATGTATGGGAAATCTGTTTCCCATGTACCATTGAGAAATCGTATCTCTCTCTGGTTAAGCGTGTCACAGTTATCGATATTTACTCTATAATACTTTAATCTCAAACAACTGTATCCACTTTTATTTTATGTACGTATTTTAGACAAGCAAAATTAATACTAAACAATATTACGTTTCATCGATAACGATTGTGCAAGAAGTTATGCGACGAAGAATTCTTGTATGTACGATATAATAATAAATGCAATAATAACGTATACTTGAATAAATATCACAGTAAAATTTGAACTCTGATTTTGCAGTGATAACAAATTAAAGCGGTAATGTAAAAGAACTGTCGAAGAAGTGCACGTGCCAAGGAAGAAATGCGAGAATGCCGACACGTTGGAAGGCGTAAATAAAAGAGAGTGCGACCTACTTGAGAAAACGTCGGAGATGCTATGCACACATAGCATCTCCATTCACCCGCGGATTCTGCTCGCTTCCGTTCACCGTGACGGGTCCTCCGACGGTGGTTAGTTGGCCTCTGTCGTGTTACCGCGAAATGCTATTAAGTTACTGTTATCTAGGTAATAAGGCCCGTCACGATTTAGGGCGTGTATAATGGGGAGCGCGCATCACAAAGCGTGCATTATCACGCGTACCATGATCCCACCTAATAGCTAAATACGGATTGCCAATTAGCGGTCGTCAGCAAATAAGCTGTCTGTACACGCTAAAGGTCCTTCGTACAAGACCGTCTCCAGTTGTCTTTTGCGGCTGAAAGAACGTAAGATCCTTCTGGAGCATCTTCTGTTTACGCCATCCACCTTTTGTCAAAGGCTTTATTGCGAAGTAACGATTTTCCGTGTTGACTTTTTATTATCTACTTCATTGAAATGAGAATTTCTTTTTTTTCTTTAGATACTGCCCTTTAGCTATCTATCAAAGATCAATATAGTAAAAGAAGATATTCAAGCACTAATTACGACGTTACATGTTATCATTATTCTGCTAATTTGCGCAGTTTTGTATGTACGGTGAGTTAAAGGCGTCTCTCTGTGAAATAGGAAGCTTGTAAAAATCCGGATGAGTAAGGAAAATGAGAGAGATGATTAGAAAAGATATAAGAAACAACGAAAAGCTCCTACAATTTATTAATTATGAATATTATATAAATATTATAAATGTAAATGAGATAAGCTTATACCATTCGCTAACTACGATCAATCCAAATGGAATAAAGAATAAGCGTGATAAAGTAGAATTTAAAATGAAAAGATGTAATTATAATCAATTTTCGATTTGTCCTTTTAACTTCCCCTTTTTTGAAAAATAGATATTGCAAACTAAACATCGTTCGTTGAGCGAGATGGTACAATGTGTAATTATGTAAATATCATTTTATATTCAAAGACACGTATACGACGTAATTATACAATTTCATCGTACGTTGTGACCCAGTATTACATGTGGTTTCATTGATTTCAATGGATTTAATGAGTTTACAATTGTTTACGATTGTATTATCGTAAATTATGATGGACGTTGCATCTCTTAGGCACGTAGCTATTCTCAGGAGAAGTGATATAAGTGACAGTACTCCACGTGATGTTGGCGAATCGATGCCGATGTCTCCGATACAATCCCGTTTGTCTCGACGTATGTTAAGCCCGTGTTGATTTAGCAGCACGAGCAGATAACCCATTATCTGTCAAAGTAGCGAAGAGCTGTTGGTCAAAGTACTCCACCAATTAATCCGATTAATCCTGCGTGCCTAGGTGACCGATTGCTGACGCGGGTGCGAAGTTTCGCGCAGCAATTGACGCTACGGTACTTGCCCTCTTGGTAAATCAATTTTAACACTGTTCTCTGTATATTTAACAAATTTGTTCCATATTCCCTCAAATTGATTAATTTCATTTGTTTCCTCCAACAAAATAAAATGAAACAAAAAGATCATTTAACGAGGCAATAAATTTAATAACGAAATAAACAATTGCTATGATGCTAATGAAGAGGATGAACAGGTGTTAATTTAATCATCAATAGTGGTTAATTGGTACAACTTTCTGTTTTCTTAAGATTATCATATTTAACGGAACAACTGTTAATTAAACGTGTCTAAATTAATTATTAGTTAGTAATGTTAATAACACACGTATCACGAATATGAAAATGTCATCATGTCTTGATTGAAAAGGGTAAAAATATAATTATCTGTACTATTTTCAGCGACGTGACGGTTTCGTCGAACGTTCGCGAGTGGTTACGCTCGCCGGCCTTCGACGCGCGACAGTGGGAAGACGAGGAGTTGCTGTTGATGCTGCAGACGATGTTTGTCGAGCTCGACCTACCTCAAAAATTCAACATTCCCTTGCCGATTCTGAGGAACTTCCTGTACGAAGTCTACAATAATTACAACGAGGTGCCATTTCACAATTTCAGGCACTGCTTCTGCGTGGCGCAAATGGTGAGTGTTTCTTCATCTTCATATTCTGCTCTGATTCGCACAACTTTCCGCGAAGACAATTAACAGTTATGCGGCAGCGTGACTGTAATTACATGTTGATACACGAGAAGATGTATAATAATAATAAGTGTGATGAATAATATTGCAGTAATTACGATGGCTAATTGTTTGTTACACTAATTGTTTGATTACACCTATTAATTGGCGTTAACTGCATTATTCTACGGTATAATATAATTAAATTATTTCTTAAGCGATTAAAATACATGTATAATAGTACGCTTTAATCTATAGCTGCAGATCGAATTGAGTTATCGGCTCAGTGCTAATTGATTGTGTCTAGATGTACGCGATAGCGTGGGCGGTGGATCTTCCGTCGAAAATCGGTGACCTCGAGGTCCTCATACTGATTGTCTCCTGTATTTGCCATGATCTCGACCATCCGGGCTACAATAATATCTACCAAATAAACGCGCGGACCGAGCTGGCGTTACGCTACAACGATATCTCGCCCCTGGAGAATCATCATTGCTCTGTGGCATTCCGGGTCTTGGAGGCGCCCGAGTGCAACATCCTCGCATCCTTGGACAACCCTACGTATAGAATAGTTCGTGAGGGCATCATAAGATGTATCCTAGCGACCGACATGGCCCGGCACAACGAGATCCTCGGCCAGTTCACCGACATTACTCCTGAATTCGATTACACCAGCAAGGCGCACATAAATTTGGTAATCCATCGATTACTGAAGTATTTAATGAAATATTTAATCGGATCAACTTCATTTCTTATTTATGTTTCGCAGTTGTCCATGATCTTGATCAAGGTGGCTGATATAAGCAACGAGGCACGACCGATGGAAGTCGCGGAACCGTGGCTGGATAGATTGCTTCAAGAGTTCTTCAAGCAGAGCGACGCAGAGAAACTCGAGGGTCTTCCGGTCACGCCCTTCATGGATCGCGATAAAGTGACCAAGCCGTCCTCCCAAGTTAGCTTCATCGGCCTAGTTCTCCTCCCTCTCTTTGAAGCTCTCGGCGAACTTCTACCCGAGTTGCAGGTATTTCATCTTTTCATACATGAACCTATCTATCTGTGTCTGGAAATAATTAGCAGTATGTAGTTACCTACACACACAACTAAATCTGTATGAAATTCTATTTTTCAGGATCTCATAGTTCAACCGGTCAGGGAAGCTCTGGAGTATTATCGAAGACTGAATGAAGCAGCCAAAGATGAGCGCCATCATCGGAGGAGCGTCGTCGACGTCGGGGAATCGGCGCTATCCAACATGACAACCGCTACCGGTAGTTCATCCACCGTTATCAAGTCTACATCGTCGCATAGCATGCGCTCAAAAAGATCCGCCACGACAATTCATTCACGTTCGCGTTCCACCGATGATGATATCACAGAAAATTTGACGATGGAGGAGGCGGAAAATGTTGAGAGCTCGGATCCGGAGACTGCCACGGAGGTAGAGATCAGCGAAAAGACGCTAAAGTTCAAAATTTCTACGGAGGGCACACTGACCGGCCCGACGTCCGGTCGGAAGAGCTATCCTGGCAGTCGAAAGGGCAGCCGGGAAAAGTCTTCGTTGGATTATCACCATCACGACTTGGCCAAAGCTGTTCGTGATCATGATTACGAAAGGAGACGTTGCAAGGGCGAAAATCTTGGCAGTGACCTGAGCTCGCCGGTGAGCGCAAGGTCTGCCGAGGGCACGCGGATCCTTGAGGAAATGGAGAAGGACACGATTATTTCAGACGCCAAGATTGAAAACAAGACGTCTGAGGGAAACGGTAATGTCGTCGCGGTGGAGGCCCGCTCGCAGCCGAAGAACAATGTAAGGAAAACCAGCAATGTCATAGAGAACGATCAAGAAAACAGATCAAGCCGCAGGGATGCTCACAGTAGTCGAGAATCGATCGGTTTGCGATGTTGCTGCGACGACCGAACTGGGCCGAATAACAAGTCTCTATTCTCACGACTGAGGAACTTTACGGACCGTCTTAGCATGAGCTTTGACTCAAAGGACTCGCCTAGTCCAAAACCGAAGCATACTTCGAAGATGCTCAATAAGAGTAACTCGATTAGTAGTGGTTCGGCCACGACTACCTCGTCAAGGTATAACAACTCGTTGTTTATTTGCAAACGCTGCAACTTGATTAAGTCGTCAGTAAAACACGGCAACAAGGCAGCCATCGCAACCGTGGTGGAGTTATCGCCAGTGGACAAACGAGCGATGACTCTGCCAAAGGTTCGAAAGTCCACGGATAGTAAGAATAAGAGCTGGCGAACGGTATTCGCCAAGGAGAAGAGATCGTCCACTTCTTTGGAAGCTTTACCGGCAGCCGGTTCTGGCTCCCGTTCGTTTTCCAAGCACCGCAGAAACTTGTCAAACCCCGAGGGCAAGTCGCAAAGCTTGAAGGAAACGAAGACTCGACAAATTCTGGACATCGAGTTTCGTGAAATAGACGTTCGTTCGAAGAATCAACAACCTGAAATTATAGTCAATCCAGACGATACCTGCTGCGATATCGAAGAAGATCTCGGTAAGGTAGAAATCAGAAGAAGTTCGGCCAGCATGGAAGATATCTCCAAAATGGCGAAACAGGCAGCGGAAGCTGCTGTATTAGGCGTGTTAGACCCTAAAAAGGCGGAGGAGCGTCCTCACACCGGTAGTTTAGACTCGATGCTCTGTAAAGAGGTGTCTAAGTCACGAAAGAAGCATTCCGCATTCTGCTCGCCCGCGACGACGAAAAAATCGTCACCTGGACTATTTTCACGATTTAAATCTGGCATGAGCATCGATAGCACTCGGAGCAATAGCAACAGCGATTCCTTGCATGATCACGGCTCACAAAGCGGTTGGATATCCTCATTGACAGCTAGCTTCCGGCCGAAAAGACATCCGAACGAAACGCCGCTGTCACCGCATCCACCGAGGTCGCCCAGCAGAGAGGAGATCAAGTGATACGTTCTGGTGGTCGAGGATTCCTCTGACAAGAAACTCAGCCTCCGCGGCTGGTGGCCTGAGAACTTGTTCTGCTGCAATAGCTAAGAATCGAGCGAGAAAGTTGAATGTCTAAAGAGGCTAATTTAGACCAAGAAATTTCCGGGAATCTTGTCTTCATATTCGTAAAAAAAAAAGAAACGAATAAAATGATTTCTAAAAGATTTTTTAAGACGTTTAAATTTTCTAATGCAGAAATTATCTCGCGTATTTCTCTCTCATTGCGATATTAATTGTTAATAGATTAATAATTGCGGTGGAAAAATCTCTAATCGAGTGCGTCAACTATATTCTATTTTGCGAAACAAAATGTACCATAAATTCTTGTGAGTAATTCACAATATTGCAGCGCACGATGCATTTGTAATATACGAATTAAATAATACGAATTAAATAAATGTTTCTCTATGTATGATATTGAAAACGGTCAATTTGAATGAACGTATTTGTTCGAGCATGCCATTTACCGAGAAAATATTTTATATATATATACATATATATAAAATATATGATTACCGCAATTGAATTAAATTAATCTTGCAGAGGAATCCTCAGACCATTATTTCGTGTTATCGACTTTGAGTGTTTTACGTCATGACGATTGCAAAAATTGAGATACATTTATTGTGAAGGGCATCTACGGCCTGTGGAATACAAGGAGAATGTATGCTATATACATAAACTATTTTATTTATTGTTCAATTAAAGAGTAGCCTAATGCGTAATCATTAATGTTGTTCGTTACTATACGTATATAAATATAGGTAAAGTGCAGATGTATACAAAGACATAAGGATATACATATATCCATCGTGCATAAAAAAAAATATATATAAATCTATAATATACACGAGCAAGTGGATAATTAAACGGAAAAGAAGAGGAAGAAGACAAACAAGTAGATATGTAAACGTGGCTCTGTCGTATCGATGTACGATTAAGTTTCACGAACTGTGTAATCAAGGATGTAAGGATAAGAGAGTATTCTCTGACTGTTTCTAGAATATTTTGAAAATAATCGCGTGTTTTTAGGCAAAATATTCTCAAAATTCTCGGACAATATTCTCAAAATGGAGATATTACTGTTTTCCGAAAGCACGTGATTATTCCGATTCTGAAAAAAGAGACATATATACACATATATTCTCGAATTCTACAATATTCTTAGATTATTTTCATTCTCGCAAAGACTTCACCTCACCTAAAATTAGCAGTTGCCACGGTGAAAAGAGAAAATGAGATAGATTTGTCGGAATAATTATTGCACTGTTTGTCGAGATTCACGCGGTGAAAAATCTCGTCGTCGATTCTGTACAGAAAGAAAATCCCTTAGAAAAATTATGACTTCCAGAGTATCAGATTGCTTCTTGTTCTGATGAAGTTAACTGCAATGTTGGCATTTAATGATGTCTCAAGACACGGAAATAACCCGTAAATCGTAAAACTTCCTCGAATTTAGTTAGATATAAATTTGAAAATAATTTTGTTAGACCATCAAATATTATAATTATATAGGATAATCACAATTAAAACGCTTAAGTTAGTTGCTAAAATGTCAAAACTTTTTGCAGCATTACTCATTGTACAATATATACTTAAGTGTTTTGATAATCCAACAAAATTATTTTCAGATCTGTATGCAGCTAAATCTTTAAAGACTTCAGCAAAATCGTTCTTTTCGAGAATTGTATCGTAAGCTATCTTTTATCCAGCTATGTCATTAAAGTGCAATCAAGCTTGAAAAAATGATTTGTTCTTGCTGATGTATTAATTAAGGAAAGAGCAGATTGGTCTGAAATTTCTTGAAAGGGATTGGAAATATTGTGATCTCAGTGTCGCTTCGAACGTCAAACACTGCGAGAAAGAGTAAACTTCGAAAAAGAAAAGCATCCAATTCTTAATGGTTCTCTTCTCGACGAACTGTCCTCTCCTGTGATTATTCCGTTTAAAAATTCAGACACATAATTTTGATTAACATATGCATTACGTGCGAATTATTTCTATACGGCGTTTTGCTTTTCATGTGTTAGCTGTTTATACTTTTATACTTTAACTGCGTTTGTACAGCGATTAAAAACCGTATGTATTGTTGAATTCTAGTCTTACGTTATTATATATGTTTTTTAAGGAAAAAGAGTTGGTTTCAGGCGCGTTTTATTTTCTGTGACGGTCTTCGCGAGAAGAAACTCGATGTACGAGCGAATGAGCGAGCGAGCGAACGAGTGAATGAACGAGCGAACGATTCTGCCAATTATTTGACCGATTATTTGATTACAAATGATTTGTTCCTCTCTCTCTTTTTTTCCATGCCATAAAATTAGAATTTGTCGATTAAATTAAATGGAACTGAATGCATGACGACACAAGCGGAAAAGCTATGTGTAAAACCGTTAAATAATTAATTTTAATTTTAAATTCTATGTATAAGAGAAAGAATAAAGATTGCGTTAATCGCGCAATCTATTTATGCAGCAAATTCTGCTGTCGGGACACAAAATCGAAAACCAGATTATTATATCAGACTCAGTAAATTTTTTGTAACTCTTTCACGAGTTTCAGAATTGAATTAGTGTATTCACATTTTCCTACAATATAAGAAAACTATTATCGAAAAAATAATAAAAGACATTTAAGAAAAGGAAAAATTGAAACAAGTAGAAAAATGCGATTATGAGAAACTAGCGTCACTGTATGACGCATATTATAATAATAAATAATCAAATTTTCAATCTGTGATGTGGATGGAAAAAGGCATTTGATTCTCGAAATAAGATTACTAAGTAATCGTAGAAATAAAATTTTTATCTAAAAATTCCAATCTCAATTAGATTTTATCCGAATCCATGAAACATTAATATCGATAACGCGAAATATCTTAATAAATAAAAATAGGATAATATGAATAATATGAAAATATTAGTTTTATTACTTTTGAAAATAAAAAATGAATTAAAAAATTTTTTAAATGTAAGAATATTAAAACATTGCAAACTGATAATGTTAATGAAAATATGATTAAACTGCAATTTTTTCCGAGTTGTATAGATTAAACTTGAATGGAATAATCAAGTATTTATTGTAAAAGAGTTGTATCATGACCAAATTGTTTCTAAAATATTTCTATTTCATATCCTAGAAAAAAATCAAATGTACTTTTTTCATTTATATCGCTTGCTCTTCGTGCCTGATCATTATTAGTGTTCAAGATCGATATTGGAAAAAGGTACTCAAAGGCTAATTATTTTTAAAACTTTTTCTAATTATACAATAGCGAAAAATGTGAATTTCTCGATTTTTAATCTTTTAAAAGAATGTCCTCCTTACAGAATATAATTATTTAATAAATTTATTGTTATGTTAAACTTGCGATGCAAATATAAAAAATTATCTCAGTTTTTGATATTTTCTGAAATACAAAGACTTTTCTTATAAAATAAAAACATTAATGTAAATTTCTTTTTATAAATTTCTTTTAAATTTTAAATTTGTCAATATATTCTCGGATCAAATCTATTTTCGGGTACTTTTTTCCGAAATTAGTCACACGTTTATCTACAATCTTACATATTCAACTTTTTCGACTATTTCTCAAAGACTTAATTAAAACATAATCAACTTCAGAGAGATTTTCAGAGATAACCAAAAAATCTATTTAAATTAAAATCTAAGTTTCATAAAATATAAAATGTGGAATAAATTTCAATTTATAAGAACGTTGAAATGTTGATCATCGCTTCTCCAGTATCTAATGATTAGATATACATAGTATAAATGAATAAAACAGAAATATATTAACATGAAAAGGGATGCAATGGGCCAATCGAGCCGTATTATACGGCATCGTTTTACTCGTCAATTGAATCTTTAGTCCCTCTAGAATTTTTCTCATATTCCAATTATCGTCGTCAATTATTGGGATAAAATACATTTAAACTCGTTCGCATAATTCATTGTGGTCTCCATTTCCATGTTAACGTTGAAGAGAAGAAATCGGTGTTTAACACGCTTAACTTTATTTATTATTATACCTTTATACCAAAATTATCAATTTATTGTGTATACGACAATCTTGTTTTAACCAAAGTTACCAATTTTTTAAATGCTCCTTTTAGAGCTAATATTAGCATTTACAGAGAAATAATGTGAAAGGAAACTTTAGAAGTTTTACAACTGTTTTAGAACTTCTGAAGAAAGTTCTCACTTCTTCCATGCTTTCCTCCATCCTATTCGCCTGATGTAAAAATAAGACGGCTTGTTGACAGAAAATAAATTTGATTTATTACTCAGTCATCAAATATATTTTTACATTTAATAATTATTAATGATTATATTAAATTATTAGTTATTGAATAAAATTGCTCTATGCTATAACATTGATACCAGTTGCTATTAAAAAGTAACCCGTTATGATAATGTCATTTCTAATTTGAAATCCTTTGAGTGTTCGATAATTATTAAAATAATTAACGAGCTTATAAAATGTTATTACCATAGTGACATATGAGATGTTCGTAGAAGTGGCGTGAGTTCAATACACACATTTGAATAAAACGCGGTTATAAAGATGTTAAATAGTGCAGCTTTGTTGACATTTCAGATTGTGATTAATATTATTTTTAAATGAACAGCTTTGTGTATCGCAGCGATTTCGAATTCTAATACGAAACCTCTCGATGTGTATCCTTCGTGAATTTGAATAATTGAATCACGTGAACAAATTTCGTGTTTATACAAGATCCGTTCTCCGTCTCTCGCCGTCCTTTTCCCATATGGCGTTAAATTAAGTCACCGATTGCCAAGAGAAAAAAAGAAATCAATCGCGATTGTTGCATCGGTCTCATCGTTAAGGGAATGTTAATTATATGAAATTTATGCGTACGACGTAATTTGAATGCACATGAGAACGTGTATATATGTACAGATATATGTGATGCATATACCTGTATTTATATATCGATATAAGCTACCTAATTCGATTCATAAAAATGGAATATCCTATATGTATATATCTATGTGTATATGTATGCATATATACATGTACACGTACATATATACGTACATGAATGTATACATAATGAACAAAAGTAATTATATAAATAAATAAATAAATAGATTATATATTTACCTGATATATATGAAGATTTAAGGGGAGAAGAACAAAAATATAGTTAATGCTCGCGGGCGAGTTACTAGCGCGATATTATAATGTTATCGATATTATGTTATGGTATTGTGTATGGATGAAGCGTGTTTAATTCTGTGTGAAAAGTATCGATAAAAATCCCACACACGCATTGCGGAAAAGGTGTACTGTTTTATTGTTGTTCAGTGGCGGCGTATTTTTTTTCTTTACATGATATTATTTAGAATTGACGATTGTTTCGTCCTCAATTCTACCTTAATTGTATTCGATGAGAAACATTTACCTTAATCAAATTAATTGACGTCAATATAGCGCCACTTTTGCTATTCTACGGTAAAACAGAATAATCGATACCTAAATTAAAAATTTATAATATTTGTGATATCTTCCCGACACAGTTAGAAATAAAAGTAACTCACGTTGCAGTAACTTCTAACTATGTTAACGTTCGAAATAAAAATATTTAACTTTTAACAAAACTTTTGAAATTTTTTTATTTCTCATTGATTTGTTGTTTGTACGATTTGTTGTTTTAATGACATTTTTGAAAGATTTCAGAACAAATGTAAAAAGATAATGGCAATTAATGCACTAATATCTAGTGTATATTATTCTAATCGCAGGCGTGTTAATGAGTATAAAAAGATACAAACCAGTTCTATCAATCCTGTAATCTGTACAGTTAGAATGTGCGTTTTCAGATATAATCCTCTGATCCTGTTGAGTTATATATATGATAAACATTCCTATGAAATGCGATCAGAAGGCTTACATTTGAAAAAGGGACCTATTATAGAGCTGCTTATGTAAACGATCATCACAATATATGTAATTGTGTGTATTATTTATTAATATTACGAATTGAAATCATCGTAAATCATATTACAAAAGCCCACCGTCACTGAACAAAACGCGCGAAAAAAAGTATACATATTTATATATATATATATATATAAT
>NW_017305179.1:1413631-1437558 GCF_001594115.1 Trachymyrmex septentrionalis
ATATGTATATATATATATATATATATATATCATCGCATCAGCATGTGACCGGCTGCTCTTGTGGCTGCCTCCTATATATATTTACAATGTCGACGAATAAAGGAAAAACCATCATTCTGCGGGTGATGAAGAAATATTTGACAAAAATCCCTCTTTATATTATTATCTTTTAATAATAAGTAAGCAAAGTATATTTTAAATTTTACGTTGGTAGTTTAGAGTCATAATTCTAAAGTTGAATTGAATTTTTCCTCATTTTACAACAACTAAATTAAGAATTGAAGTTTTTCCGTGCTAAAAAACGTATTTCTCGATTTATCCTTACAGATTAGCCTGTAAATGTAAAATATTAATACAAAATGTGATTATACCATAATATAATGTTAATACAAAAATGTGATTATACCATAATATATCAATAATATTTTGTCAAATTTTAATCAGTATTAGCTTTTCGCATGTTGAGATATATTACGCTATTTAACGGTCCTGTCAAACTCAGTGCTGGATCAATGATCATGGGTATCATAGTTTTTTCGCATGGTGTTACTTCATACTTGTTCAACATTTTAATGAGCGCCAGTTTTATCAGTAACAGTGCAAAGCGATTACCTGTAAAACATACAATGATATACACAACTCATTAAAAAAAAATTAATTTCTAAATGTTAATTGATTTTTATTTTTCTTATTTTTGCAACTTTGTAATTGAAATCATCAATTCCATAATTCTCTGTAATCGCAGAGTCTAGTTAAACTAAAAAAAGTCTTGAATATTATTGCATAATCACTATCAATGATCATGATCTGAGATTTCATTGCATCAATATTAAGTAATTGTAATATAGGTATCGCAATTTATTTCCGCTGATTTCTTTATTTCTGATTCATTTATAACGCAATCTGTGCATGTAACGAACACCTTAAAATATACGCTACTTAATTTATGTTTTCAAATTCAATTTTGTAATTAAAATACAACAACTCGTACGTAACTTAATTGTCGAAATGTAAAATTTTAGGTTTGTGTAGTTATAAAGTGTGCATTTTCCATTTTTACTGATTTTAATTTCGCGTGCGATTTTAATCTTTTCTTGATGTCATAGTTAAAATCAATTGCCTCACCTATGCACGCATGTGGACCGTCTCCAAAAGGGAAGTAAACGCATGATGGCATATTACGTTTGTTCTCCTCATTGAATCGCTCTGGATCGAATTTTTCAGGATTGGGAAAATATTCCGGATCGTAATGTAGAGCAAGCATTGGAATATAAACCGGCGTATCCTTCTCAAGTACGAGATTAAAATTCGGTATTTGGTAAGTCTCCATTGTCTTACGATTCAGAAATCCCAATGGAGGATATTTTCTTAAAGTTTCCGATACCACCATATCCATGTATGGTAGCGACATGATCTAGAATAAAAATATTATTTTTACCTATATTTAGATATAAGATTTATCAAGTTTTAAAATTTACTCAGGAATGAAATCAATAGACGAAAGAAGTATTTGGTTGGGCAAAAGTATGAACAGTATTTATATCAACATTTTTTCACAGAAATTAATTGGTGGAACATATGATATTAACGCACCACGTCGTATGTAATTTTTCCATCAGAATTGTTGAGCGCTTGGTGTATTTCTTTTCTTAGGGTGTTCTGAATGTCAAGGTGTAATGCGAGTTCATACAACGTGAAAACAATAAGCCCTGCGGACGTATCGAAACCGGCTGAGAAGAAAGTGACCGCTTGCGCCGTGAGAACATCCCCATCGAATTCTAAAATTTAATTTCATTTGTAGAGTTTGAAAAGCCTCCGTTGTTTGCTGCAATTAAAATCGATTACCGTTTGTAAGAAAAATAGCTACCGAACTATTTGAGTAGCGCGCCATAAAGACCAGCGATTTAAAAGACGACAGCGATTTTTATATCATAAATAAGAATATTAATAAAAAAAATGTTAAACGCATTAAAAGTAATATGCAATTAACTAAGTATTTGCTATTGATTTATAATACAACAAAGAAATAACAAGTTTCTTCTAAACTATCGTACGCCGATTTTATTATTTTAATAATAATTTAGTGCGTAAAAAACAAATATGATGACAACACATATAAACACAATATGATACAATATATTTACTTTTATTAATTTTTACATTTAGTTATACAAGTTTCTTATCAAAGCGCGTATTTAGTATAAAGGAATATATTTTACATTTATGGTTTAAAATAAAAAATTCTGTAAATTATTTTAAATAGCATTAACTTTTCGAAAATTGAGGTGCAATACACCGTCTAACGGCACTGTCATGGCTCCTTTTGGATCAATTACTACTGGTACCAAAGTTTCTTTGCACAGTGTCACCTCGCATTTGCTCAAGATCTTAAGTAGTGTTAGCTTCGTTTGTAAGAGCCCGAAGCGATTGCCTGCGAAATGCATATTTAACAGCACCGTATAATATTATATTAACAAAGAAAGGAGAGAAAAAAATTTACATTAATATTTTAATAGAGAGGATATTAAAATCTTTCAATTTTTTTACCTATACATGCATGTGGACCTTCTCCGAATGGGAAATAGACACACGATGGTCTGTTACGTTTGTTCTCCTCATTGAATCGTTCCGGATCGAATTTATTGGGATTGGGGAAATATTCTGGATCATAATGTAGGCCAAGCATCGAAATGTAACATGGTGTACCTTTTTCAATTACGAGATTGAACTCAGGCACTTTGTAAGTCTGATTAGCCATGCGATTTATATATCCCAATGGCGGGTACATTCTCAATGTTTCTGACATCACCATATCGAGATATGGCAATGACCATACCTGGTAATAAAAAATTATATGTACAGACAATTTTTCATTTAAATTATAACAAACAGTAATAAGATTGGCAATAAGATCGTTTATGTTACATACATTACTTTAAATATGAAGTGCCACTACGGTCTCAATGTTAAGATATGTTGAATTATTATATATATTCATTTAAATGAATTACTTTTAGAAATTATAATTGCGTGCTAATATACTTTCAACGCAATCAATCTGAAATATTAATTCCCCCAAATTTTCCAAATTTAATCTTAAAAAACTGTAATAAATTTTTTGCGAAAATATTGCGTCGGCCGGGAGTCGAATCCGAACCTCTTGCATTCCGTACGAGCGTCCTGAAGGTTGTTTCGGTTTCGGTGGTCTAAAGGTTTAGGACGCTCGCACGGAATGCAAAAAGTCCGGATTCGACTCTCGACCAAGGCAATATTTTTCGCAATAAGTTTATTACAGTTTTACAAGATTAAATTTGGAAAATTTGGGGGGATTATTAACAGTAGTGGTGCTTCGTATTTAAAGTAATGTATATAACAAACAGAACAAAACTCTTAGGCTTTATTTTTATTATTAGCTGCACACCATATCGTATGTAATTTTTCCATTAGATTTCTCAAGTGCCTCGAAAATTTCTTTTCGCAGAGCGTTCTGTATTTCAGGTTGCATCGCGAGTTCATACAACGCGAACGTCGTGGTCGTTGAAGAGGTTTCAAAACCAGCTGAGAAGAAACTGGCTGCTTGTGCCAAAAGATCATCACCATCGAATGCTACAATTTACTTCATTTAATTAAATTTTTAAAGGTTTCCAATCCATTCCATTATAATTAATTTTCGTTATCAGAATTATTAGTTAGATCAATTAATTTAATTTATCATTAGATATCATTCTGTTTTTATTAGACATAATTTAAAAAAAAGTTCGTATAAAGTATAAATATTAAATTTTAGTTTACTTACTGAAATCTTTAAGATCGTTATCATTATTATTATTTTTTAATTCGAGAAGAATATCGACGAGATCGTTCCTCTTCAAACCAGATTTCATACGTTGAGTTAGTGTCTCCCAAAAAACTTTGCGCATAAAATCAGTGGGCTCTTTGCCAAACATCTTTATTCGCGTCAAACGGACTAGAGTTGGAAGGAAAAATATTGCGAGCATCTCAAATGCGCGATATGTATCATACTGAAATATCATCTTGCCGTATTTGCGGAATTCTGCGTTTGGATCTTTGAACGAATTCACATCAAGTCCGTAAGCGGTGCTTCCGATTATATCCGTAGCAAATTTGGCGGTTAACTCTCTTACTTCTATTGTCTTTCCATTTCCTGCCATTAATATTACTAGTTTGATTTATTTATCTATGAATATATCTTATTCTAATTTTTATATTTTTATCGACATAAATAAATATGAAAGTTTTTGTTGCGTACATTTACATATAATTAAAAAATGAATTTCTTTTTTGCAGATATAAAATTTTGCTTTCTCATTAAATACTTCCTTCGATTTTTCGACAAATGGTTTCAGTGACGATTTAAATAATATACATAAATAAAAGAGAAAGCGTCAACAAGGTTTTGGCTCAGGATTTTGAAAAATTTTTTCAAAACATTTTTTTTGTATGTAGTCTAAGCCCTTTTTATGACTAATAAGTGAATTAATAAAAATATTTTCGCTAATTATATACTGTTATACTATCATATTAGTGTTATTTCATAATCCAAGGTGAAGATGAATACAACTAATACTAAAAAATAAATTTTTTATTACTCTAGATGTATAAGTGCTCCTAATAAATAAGTGATTATTTGATTATGATTAGTTGCCTATGGACTTAAATCTTTCCAAGTAGCACAGCAGCGCTTGTAAGGCGTTATATACATTTTTTTTAGCGCTTTCTTGACGTTTTATAATTAATGTACATATACTTCTTGTTGAGTATATCACATCAAGATTGTGATCATTGTAAAAGTTTTAATATCTTTTATTTTATTAGTTTGCTATTTAATTCGATTTTATATTTTTAAGTTTCTTTGGAAATATTAAGCACTATAATCGACTTTTAAGCTCTTGATGATGATTGCTCAGAATTCGATGGTTAGGGTTTAGTTACCGTAATAGTACACTTAGATCAATAATAATTAATAATGACTTCGTGGCTCGAGTTTTTTCTCACTAATCATCTAATAATTATTATTTTTAACATTCCTAATCATACAACACAAAAAATTATTTTTTGAAATTATTAAGCAAGCTATTTAAACACAGTTTCATTGATCTACTTGTTTTATATTTTTAAATTGATAAAACTTTTACGAATTACACTTTTACGGGTATTATCTTCAAAGATATTACAAG
Organism: Trachymyrmex septentrionalis; assembly: GCF_001594115.1. Taxonomy (NCBI): domain Eukaryota; kingdom Metazoa; phylum Arthropoda; class Insecta; order Hymenoptera; family Formicidae; genus Trachymyrmex; species Trachymyrmex septentrionalis. The sequence goes on from NW_017305179.1 coordinate 1,418,830, forward strand.
GGTTTGCGGGTTATCGCTGCGTTTTTATCTATTATTCGCGAAATGCTAACATTTTGTGAAACTTGCCGTTTACTTTATCTTTGCCCCAGAGAGAATCAAGGAAGAATGAAGCGGAGAATGTTCTCTTCTCTGATTCCTCTTGATTGATTCCGCCAATTTATTGTGCACTTCCGCAAATGTGCATGTGTATGTACGTACATACATATATGACATACACACAATATTAGTGCGGTACAATACTAGTGTGTGCAGCACCGTATGTTCTATCACGCTTCTACCATATCTCCAACGATGAACTGAAAATAGCGGCTCCCGGCTGAATCCGCTCCACTCTCCCTTGATCCTGTTTCGCTCTAATGGCTCCTGCACAACGCTTGCCGCATGGCGGAGTTGCCGCGTTCTGTGTGCAGAAGTCATAATTCGCGAAACGTTAGCAGAAATAGATAAAATTACGGCGATAATCCGCAAACCTTCTGGTAATGTTTACAGATTGCATAAGTTGTACACAGGATGGGGCATTTCAATCGTCCTAGGCGAACATCTCAGAAACTAAGAGAGATACAAGAAAAAATTTTATATAAAAATTGTAGGTTTTCAGGTCAAGATCAACATGAATTTTTTAAATGGAACCCCTCATTTTTTTATTGCATATTTTTGTAGCAAACCTTGAGAGCTTTACAAGAATATGCAATAAAAAAATATTTCATTAAAAAAATTCATGTTGACCTGGCCTCCCTTATAAAAAATTCGTTATTTCCACCTTCTTTCTCTCCAAGGAAACCTACAACTTTCATATGAAACTTGTTCTTGTATCTCTTTTAGTTTCTGAGATATTCGCCTAGAGCGATTAAAATACTCCACTATATATTTTGCGCACTAATTATACTGTAGAAAAATTATAGAGTTTGTTAAAAATTCAAAACAAGATTGTTAATAAATTAAGTAATATCTTTAAGTAGAACATCAAGTCACGATAATGTCAAAATGAATAAAAAATGATTGGAAAATGACTTTTAATGATCATTTTAGAGTCATTTGAATATCATAATGACTTGTTGTTCTGTAAAGTTGTTAAGTAAAGTTCATTTGATCAAAAACTTGTTTAATTATTAATTTTTATTATTTTATATATATGTACATATATATAATATGTGTATATATATATATATATATATACACACACACAAAATTACGACATTATAGTATTAGAACTTTAAATTCTTTATATTCTATAATATTTTGTTTCTCATGAATTATTTAACACTCACCTTCCAATTCTAGTGCATCGAGGTATTCATCTAAATTCTTTACACATATTAACATCAAATCAAACATTTTCTTCATTTTTCCAGATGTGAAGAATGGTGTAAGTTTTGTTCTTATTACTTTCCAGGCTGGATTCCTTATAAAAAAGAGATTTGCATAACCTATGCGATCGATCGGATCGGCCGTATTGTATCGATCAGAGAAGTAACTGAAATCTTTCACTAAAATATTCTTGACGAGTTCTCGATTGCGAACCAGCAGGAAGGGTTTGTCCAACACATAGAAGCCCACATAGGGTAGATCCTTCATTTCATCGTAGATATCCTTTAGGAAATATGCCGGAGCTTTCTTCTGGAGTAGACACTCCTTAAAATTGCCAAAGAAAGGTATTGGTGTTATTTCTAAAATGCCTCGTTTCTTCCAGTACTTGAATTTGCGTGTCATGTAAAGGTAGGCAGTTATTATGAGAGTCATAAGAATGATCATGCCATCCAGGCCCCAATAAGCCGTTATCAGTGCCATTTTGTAGCTGTAAAAATATGTTGTTTTGTACTTATGAAAGTAGAGATGCGTTATGTTTCAATTTATAACCAGATTGTAGAAACTTACTTTTACTTAAATGACATGCAATTTTGTAATACATACTTTTTGAAAGATATCTTAGTATAGATATAGGTATTGTGTAGGAAAAGTATAAGTAAGGCTGGGAATTATATGCATGTAAAAACAAGAATATATGCATATATTATATGTATAAAATTTGGTAAAAATATGCAAAAATATGCAATATATTTATTAAATGAAAAGCACAGAAAGAAATAATTGTAAAAATATAATAAAATAAACAAATTAATTAACTTTGAGCAAAAAATATATAAAACAGTATTAACACAAAGTGACATAATTTGAATACAAAAAATTAGAAATATTTAATTTCTCAAAGAATTGTAAATACTAATGACTGTATGAGCAAATATGGAATTTTACAAGAAATATGCTCAAAAAGATACATATATGTAAAATATGCAAAATAAAGGTAAGCTTTAATTTAACGCTTTGCTTTTACGTAATTCGTGTAGATATGCAAGCCGTTTTGTATTTATATTAATATAAAATATGCATTTTTATATCATCCCAGCTTTAGTTATAAGTATAGATATATATTTTAAAAATTATCTAAATATAGATACAGATACAGAGAAATACCTGAAAGGTTTAATTATTTTAAATATTTCTTATGAAAAAAAGAAACTGTGTAAACGAATTTTATTTTACATTAAACTATTACTTATGTTTAATTTAGAAAAATGTTTACATAATTGTCATTTATCATGTTTTTTTTAAAGTGTCAATAGTGTTTCAAATTTCATTGTATGAGAAAAACTCTGTACGTTTCTTATGGATTTTGATTCTCGATCAAATCTTCTTATATTTTGAGAAATTGTAGTTCCAGGTGTCCTGATTAAAAGTGTCAATGGGCGTAGTCTTATTTCGCATGTTATTATAAAATTCAAGTAGATATTTTTTTCAAGTCTGTAGGATCATGTGAAATCAAGTTTATATCGCCCAATATCCGAAATAGAAATTAATCAAGTTTGAACAGTTATATCTCGAAAATTGTTAATTTTAGGAGATTGCGTCCATTGATATTTTTAATCAGAAGGTATATAAAAAGTATCTTTATAGGTACTGTACTTATATGTACACCTAGGTGTGTCACAACACTTATATGATAATATATTAATTATGTTTTAAAAATGAAGATTATATCAATATTTGAAAAACTTTTCGATACATTTATAAATACACATCATCAATCACAAATAATCATCTAGTTCAATCAGTAGTTGTAAGATGTGATATAAAATAATCTAATCAATGTATGATTATTAAAAATACTATTACGAGAGTTAAAACGAACCTATATTAGTAAAATTTACTTTTATTAACAAATTGAATTGATTCTCACCGTTAAGTAAAACACGAAATATTTAAAAACTACAACACAAAATTTTCAATGTAAGCATGACAATTTTCACAAGTTACGAAAGTCGAATAAACTTCTGTATCATCCACGCAACTGTATTTATGCATTGTAACTTCCCTTCCTATTCTCCTTTTGGTTCCGCCTTCACTATATAAATGTATATTATTATTGTAATGTAGAAATTATACACGTAACTTCTCTAATCTCCGTTTTTAACATTTGATGTATCTATAGCTCTGCATTTGCTCATCAAAAAAATGTAATTTTTCATAATCATCTGTAGGCATATTTCCGTTCGTCAGCGCATATTCCGTGTCGTCGTTTGCTTGGTCCCAAACAAGTCACGATAAAAGTGACATTATAGTGACGTCAAAGTGACATTAAAATAAGTCGGACTTTTAGTCATTAATCATCTTGACTTTAGTCTTGACGTTAATCATCTTGACATAATTTTAACATAATATTATAATATTACTTATAAAGAACTAATCGTTTTGTTTACGTCGTTCTATTATAAAAAGAACATTCGAGAAGTTTTACGCGCGAGCCTGTCGCAATAGGAAAATTCCATCGTAATAGTAACCGATGCGCGAGTTCCTTAAATCACGAGGATTGGCTATCAGGAAATTCGCTCGATCACGTATAATTGGACTAAGAACTCTCACTCCATCGCGATAGCGTTGTGCGATCTGCGCGGAATAAATCAGTCGTTGACCAGACGTTGATAGATACGCTATTTTGACAGTCCTTCGGGCAGAACTCATTTTTGTAATCAATTACTTTCATTAAACTGTGGAAGTATGTTACGTATATACATTAATTTTGCAACTCTTCACCCACACATCCTTAATTGTCTATCAATAGAGAAAAAGCAGATACGAACTAGGTAGGAACAAATATTGGATCAGTGCAAAAGTTTGTGCTCGATTTATTCAAACTTTAAATAGCTGTTATTTTTGTTAAAAATAAAATAAAATCTAAATCTCACTCTATCTGATAAGAGAATTTAAGAATCTATTTTTTTTTAATTGTGATGATTTTAATGTAAAGTTATAAGCAATTAAAGTCAAAATATTCATTTTATTTAATTTGCAACAACTCAGTAATAAAAAATCGTAGCCACATTAAAAAAAAATGATTTTGTTGACGGAAAGCTTCAAGCTTTTATGATAGAGAATCGAAAATTTTCACAAATTTTTTTAGGCCCGCTACAGATCTACAGCGAAAAAAAATTTTTCATTTTTTTCAGCTCGTAGTTTACTATATGTAAAAATTACAAAACTCACATAAATTAAAAAAAATATAGTAACCATTCGAAAGTAGAGATTTCAAGCCCTTTTTTAAAAATTAAATTTCGTTTATTTTTAACAAAATTGCAGCTGTCTAAACTTCGAATAATAAATCGGACACGAACTTTTGCACGGATCCAATAATTCGATTTGTATAACATTGTGGAACACTGATTTTGTCTTTGCCTTGCGAAGTATTTTTTGACGCTGAAAACAATACTGTCTCCAAAATTTGTCTGTCATGTCACATTTCTGGAGAAAATTGAGATAATATAGCCGAAAATTTTTAGCCACTTTTGGAATGAAATTGTAAAACGATCTTTTATATATATTAAACACAAACCAAGAGTGCGGTCGAGTTGCCGCTACGAAGCATTTTTTGATTGGTAAAATTTTATTTACAATTAGTAAAATTTTTTCTTCCGATTGATTAATCAAATGCTTCAAAGCATTCGTAGTGGCAACTCAAGCATACCGTAGAAGTTACGTAGATTTGAAGTACGCTGTCGCGCTGTCGCGTTCACTTGGTGCGAAACACTACTGTGTCTTTTGATCATGTATACACTGTACTGAAATGTAACCACGAGTTTTCCTTACATGTTACTAAAGCTCGATTATGAACGAAATTAAAAGTAATAAATAATTTATCTCAGAGCTCAATCAGAGCAATATTTGTATCTCTCAACTGATTTTTCATTCGGCTCCGCCTTCCTCTAATTTCTTGCCCCACGCACGCGCAGAAAATGCCATTCGACACTTAGGAGCATATAACGTTCGTAAATATGAGAAACAATTCACTCGTTTTCACGCTATAAACTTCATTCTATCTGTTTTTTCGCTCATTATATAATTAAGACAGAATGAAGCAACGTGTAAACATTCAAAGTAAAATACATCTAATAAATTTTCAGTTAGTTAGTTTTCCACGTCGCCCTACTATTATTGATGCGTTTTTTTTAACTGTCTCCAGTAGGTCCACTGACAAAAATGATGAATAGTAAGACCAAGTAATTAAACACAAACGGAGTGAAATAAAAAATACTTATTCTGATTGTCGAAATCTTTTATTGGCGAGATCAGAAACGTCGATTTGTACGTAGCGAGCCGTATAAGACGAGGCAAAGAATCATCGCTCAAGAAAGAACGTCTCTCATTTTTTATAAGCTTCATTTTTTAAAAGAATGTCTCGCATAAATATGTAGATCTTAACATGGAATGAATCCGAAATCACGAAGCGTGGGTTATGATAATTCTTTTAACATTTTGTAAAAATCGGCACCAGTTTCTTTATATATATATATAACCGTTTTAAACGAAATATCGTTTAACTACAAATCACATAATTCATCATAATTAATTAATGATAAATGAAAAAAAATTAGAAATAAATTATACAGAATGATAAATCTCTGGTATTTTAAAATGATAAGAAATATCATTTTAAAATACTGGAAATAAAAAAACACGCATATTTCTAGATATTTTTATAAAAACATCTTTATATTGTATAATAATTTATGTATACATGTAATTACGTATAAGCACTTTTTTATTTCTTCAACTTGACTTTTTGTAAAAGAAATGATATGAAAATTATCATATACATTTTATATATTTATAAATATTGTTTCCTAAACTTAAAGATATAAAGTGTACTTAAAAAATATAAATACATGAAGATTCAGTATTGTTTAATAATCGGTATTCAAATTTTTATTAAAATAGAAAATAGAACGACTCATAAAAAAATCTTTTTAAAATAGAAAAAATGTACGCCAAGTACATAAAAAAAATATTGAATATTACGTTCCTTTTAATAAAAAACGGATATGAAATAAATTAGCCAAGTATTTCATAACGCAAGACATATAAGATAGATAAGAAAGTAATTAAAATGGTCAACTGGATTATAGTGAAGAAAAAACTTGAGCACGCCAAGTTTTTTCTTCACTATAATCCAGTTGACCATTTTAATTGAGTTCTCGAGATAATAGATAACAAACATTAATTAAAAAATACGGACGACTAAGTAATAATACCTCAGTAATTGGTGTATTTGATCTTGATAATAGTATATTTCACTTCTTACATGACAAACCGGTCGAATATTTTAGTTCCATTCGAGCCATCTTCAGCGATGAAGTAATTATTATATATGATGTTCTTGGTTAATATCAATGTGTGTGATGTATTAAATCGAAGTGTGCAGTAAGAAGAGTCTCTTAATTTTCAATTTTAAGAAAGTGACCGTCAAGAAGCTGTACGGCTAAATGATCGCTACTGCACTTCTTGACTGCATGCTTGAGGGCCTTATAAATTCGTTAAATAAATGAATGATCGATTTGTCATGTAAAAAATAAAATATATTATTGTCAAGATCAAACGCACCAATTACTGCGCTATTACTGCTTCCAGTCGCCTGTATTTTTTAATTAATGTTTGTTTTATTAAATTATTTTACTATCAATTTTTAATTAGCATTATTGTTAATTCTGCGGATGTTGAGATGCATAGTACCACCCAATGGCGTTGTGGAGGAACTAGCTGATTCGATAACCATTGGTATTAGAGTTTTTTTGCATGGTTCCACCTCGTATTTCCTTAAAATTACAATAATTCCCAGTTTTGATTGTAAAAGTCCCATACGAAAACCTACGGAATACATAACAGTATATTATATATACTATGAGACGTTTTACAAATTATTCTAATAAATAAGACAAAAGTTAATGGCATTGCCTCAATAAATAATAGAAAAATTTATATATATATATATATGTAACCTTTGCAAAATTATAATTAATATAAGTAAATTTTAGTTCAAAAATTCAATTGGATAGTGTCTACATCATTCTAATGAGCGTATTTACATATACATATAGAATTTATGATTTATATAACAAGGCAAAGAATGTAAATTTGTGCTTTAGCTTTAATTTTTTATTTAGGTTTCATTCTTCATTTTACACATGTATTGTATAATTCTGTCAAAACTTGATTTCTGTCACAATCGATGTTCTTACCTATACACATACGTGGTCCGGCTCCAAACGGAAGATAGACACATGACGGTCTATTACGTTTGTTCTCCTCGGTGAATCGTTCCGGATCGAATTTATCTGGAGTAGGATAGTATTCCGGATCGTAGTGCACACCAAGTAACGAAATAAAAATTGGTGTACCCTTCTCGAGAACTAAATCGGAATTAGGTACCTTGTAAGTTTCCTTCGTTATACGATCTAAAAACGGCAATGGCGGGTACATTCTCAAAATTTCGGATACTACCATGTCGAGATACGGTAACGACTTTGTAACCTGTTGGCATGCAAATAAGATAAATACTTTAAACTAGCTCGGTATATTTCTCTCTCTCTCTCTCTCTCTCTCTCTCTCTCTCTCTCTATATATATATATATATATATATATATATATACATAAGTTATTTCTGTTTTATGCAGTATGAGATTTTTTGATAGTAAAAAAGTAACGCATGATTTGCATACCATGTCGTATGTAATTTTGCCATCGGTTTCGTCGAGCGCATTAAGAATTTCTTTTCTAAGCCTGTTTTGTACTTCTGGATGTCTTGCGAGTTCGTATAAAGTAAAAGTCACTGTTGTTGAAGAGGTTTCGTAACCAGCTATAAAGAAAATAGCTGCCTGTGCTAGTAGATCGTCGCCATCAAATGCTAAAATTTTAATTCGTATTTTTTCTAAAATTTCCATTTCTTAGTTCTTACTATAATTAATTTTAGCTACTGCAACTATTGCTTAGACAAATTGAATGAGATTTCTGATTTTTTAATGCAAGTCAATTATATACTAGCTTGAAGAATTATTTTCTTACTAAATTCTTTTTCACTGTCCTGATCTCTGTAAATCTTTCCTTTTAATTCAATAAGAGCATCTATGAGATCATTTCTCTTTTTACCAGACTTTATGCGTTGAGTGATTGTGTGCCAAAACACATTACGTAAGAAGACAGTAACTTTCTTATTAAACAATTCTGCATTGATAAAATAAACTAAACTTGGTAAAAAGAATATCGCGAAAAACTCGATAGAGTGTAAAACGCTGATCTTAAAAATTTGTTTGCCATACTTTGGGAACTCGTTATCTGGATTATTTAACGAGTTCACATTAAGTCCATACGCAGTAGTACCAACTATGTCCATAAAGAATTTGGAGGATAAGTCTTTCACGTCCAGTTCAATGTTTTTATCTGCCATCAATATGTTGATTTAATATTTATATTGTTGTTTCAATTACATCATAGTATGACTTTTATGCGTTTTGACAATTGGTAACTTTCAGTACTTACCTTCCAATTTTATCGATTCGAGATACGTATCTAGATTGTCACCGCATTCTAACATCAGCTCGAACATTTTTTTCAATTTGCCAGATGAGAAGGTTGGTGATAACTTTGTTCTTAAGATCTTCCAGGCTGCATCTTTGATAAAGAAGAGACTGGAATAAGCCAAACGATCAGTCGTGCTAGGTGTGGCGAATCGATCAATGAAGTAATCGAAGTCTTTTATTAAAATATTTTTAATAAGTTCTCTATCGCGAACCATTAAGGATGGTTTGTTTAATATGTAGAAACCGATATAAGGCATTCCTTTCCCTTGATCATAAAAATCTTTCAGAAGATAGCCAGGAGATTTCTTTAGTAATAGGCAATCCTTAAAATTGCCCAAAATTGATATCGGTAGTGCATGCAAAACGTTCCGCTTTTTCCAGTAATTGAATTTGTGCGCCATGTAAAAATGGACAGTTATAATAAGAGTCATCAGAACTATCATGACGTCCAGGCCCCAGTAAGCCGTTATAAATGCCATTGTAACGTGAAAATCACCTGAAAAAATATCTCTTTATATTTAATTAAAGAAAAGAAATGATTAATATAATATAGTAATCTGTTTTTCGTTAATGTTTATTATTAAATTGTTATATTATGCTATAATATTATATGTTAGGCAATAATATAAATATTAACTTGTAAGCCACAAATTTTGATTATACTATACAAAACAAATCTAGATATTTTGAAAATATCTACATCGCTTAATATTTGGTTAACTTAATTTATAAATTTTAAGCGTGCGTATTAAAGCACATAAACTTCCAAACTTTTAATTTTTTTGTTAAACTCGAATTTATATATTAATATTTAAACATTCGATGATTTATTGAATAAAAAATAATTAATGAGCCTAATAATTTAATTTTAATTTTAATTTAGTTTATTGCAAAGCTATATAAAAAAGACTATATTAACAGAGTAATATGCAGACATAAAATATTGTGCAATAGACTATAGTTAACATAAGCATAAATACAATAGACAATAGTAGCTTGCAAATGATTAGGCGTCAGCAAAATTGCTATTAAAGCCTATCAGTAACGAAACCAGAATATAATCCAGCGTAAAAAATTTAATAAGATTTGATTTTTAAATTAGCTGATTATGCTATCAGATGTCGCTAACAAGACGCTTTTGTGCAAAACAATACGTCTTTGTTGGCAATCTTTTTAATATGTTTATTAATCTTTTAAATAAACTTTTTTTAAAATAATTTTTTAAATATCTTTTCAGAAAGTGCCCAATTTTCTTTTGTGTTATAGAATATAATAACTTTTTCTTAAGACAGAAATGTAAAAAGTGGAAATTTTGTTAGTATTAATTGAACAATCTTACACTTTCCATATTTTTACCATAAAGAAGGTACTACATGATCGGTATCTTAGTACCAAAATGACTCAGTATTGAAAGATATTAATAGTGTCGGAAAATAAACAACCAATTCTTTCAAATTTTTCTGTAAATTGCTATACATATATACAATATTATATATATATATATATTATACGTTCCAAAAGAAATTGTTAATATACTTTTTTGTGCAGTGCACAATTTGTATATCTGTTTGCGACGCGCGACGGTCCAGATTAAATAAAATACACAACTCACTTAATCAAAGTCAATTCGATTTCTGGCAATTATAAGAATTGGATAAACATTTTTCATATGTGTGAAAATATTTATACATTTCAATCCCTTCTATTTGCGAATATTTTTTACGTTTTAAATTTTAGCCCCTCTATTTCCAATTTGTTTTCAAGCGATAATGTTAGAAATTTTTTAAAAATATTTGTGATGACTTGAAAACACATAATTTCAAAATCTAAAAAGATTTTGAAATTATGTGTTTTCGCTTTCATTAATGTTATAAATAGCAGTTTTATCATTATCACGTAACTAATATATCTGTTGATAACTTCTTTTTGTTCGAGATATAAAAGAAATCTCTCTTCCTTCAATTTACAGTATTATTTTTGCATATTATTACGTACAAATTTGATTACTTATTTTCAACTTTTGTAAATATAATAAAATGAAAATTACATACTTGTGTTAAAAACATCAGAAAAGATGTTTATATAATTATATATATGCACAAGAAAATATGCAATTTTTTTTATTGCACTTCCAGCAAAAATGTTACATTTACAATTATATATTATTATAAATAATTATATAAATATACAATTATATAAAATTATATGTAATTATAAATAATTGACATCTTTTATATACAATTATATATAATTATACATAAAATATGTCTATATATATAAAATATTTTTTCCCCGGGGAAAATAATAACATATTGCATTTATAATTGTGACTTGCAGCTTTTACAGACATGACTAATTAATAAAATCTCATTAATAAGTAATTACGCCATTAACGATTCATTAAAAAAAATAATACAAATTAAAAACAGATTACGTTGCATATAAATCATAACTCGTGACATTAATTGAGAAACGTTGCGTGAAAAACATGCAATCAATACATTTTTCAATAATATTTTATTTTTAAAAAGAGTTAAGATATCGCACATATGTAGCGTAAATGTAATTAAAGCTAATGATTAAACCAGTTAAAAAAATTAAAAATAGAATCATGAAAAAATATTTTTAACGTAAAAATACATCATAAAAATCAACCAATTGTTATAAACAAATTATTAAGTATTAACTGTGAAAGAAAACTGATTACGTTAACTAATTTTATGGAAAAAGTTATAAAAAAGCACATATAACTTTTATTTAATCGTTCTTCATTTATGCACAAAAAAATTAAATATTACATATTATTGAAACTACTTTCTATTATTTGGTTATAAACTTACGGGATTCGGACAGTGATATGTGGTTACAGTTATGGCCAATGGACTCAATCACGAATCAAAGTCTATACCGAGCGCGTCAGACACAGCAATTTAACATGACGAAAGCTAACGAAGAAATGTCCCTCTCTCAATTGCTTGTTCGACCTCATACTCGGATAAAAACTATTTGTTTTCAGTCGTTCGAGAAAGCTTCGAAATTTAAATCTAAGCTCTCTCTTTTTACAATATATGATTCTTCAATTTAATTTCCTACGCGAGATGCAGCGATTGGATCTCATTTTCCTAGTGAGTTACAGCATGTGCAATATTGCGCTTGACTGCAATGTCGGGTTGTTTGACACATGCTCAGATAGATAAATATAATTTAAACGCGACGCTGATTATTACTCGCTTCCGCTGTTTATGTTCGATTTAACCGGCTCGTATCTGTTTCTCTGTTGTCCTTTTTTTTTTATTCGAACAGCTGAGCAGATTTTCGATATTCGCGTGTGCTCTCTCGTAATTTCGAGAATACGATAAAAATTATATCTTTGCGAAATGTATTTTTAGCTGAGATAATAAGGATATAACCGTCACAATTGTATAATATATTTACATGGTTAGAGCAGAAAAATTAGCAAAAAAAGAATTGCAAAAATTTTACGTATTTTTTTTGTAATTTTTCTCACAGAAGCAATTAACGTAAGTATCCCTTTACAGAATTTACAATCAATATTTAGTAGGAGTTTTCCAATTATATCATTACTTATTTCGTGCACGCGGCGATATAAGTTGTGTTCTAGTTGCGTAATAATCTATAAAACATTACATATCTGTACTCAGCCTGAGAATTATTGATCGACTGTGTAAGCTTATATTTTCTAGTGATAACATTACATATTAATCTCATTTGCAATTCGTAGAGATTATAAATGAGGTTAATGCGATGTTGAATGATCATTTTTGGTTTTTTTATTTAATACAATACAGACGGGAGAATCTATATTTAATTTAATTTTATCCGGAATTGTCAATAATATTATTATTTATTTTGGTAAAGTTATAATTGCCTTGTGGAAATATTTCCAATCTTTTTATCTATATGTCTGAAATTATTTCAAGCAATGATTAAGATATTTGATAAGCATTGATTAAGAATTTTGATAAGATTTTATTTTACATCTATTTTAAATATCTACATTCTTTTTAGATGAAGAGTTGACCCTAACATTGCAGATAAATGAGAACATCCGTTCTAAATCAGCATATATTTTTAAATCGAATCAGTGAAAACAATAAATTAACAATACTCTCGCGACATATGCTCTTACTATGTATCAAGCTGTGCATTGTTTTGTATGCTGTTTTCCGCGTGTTTTTCCACTAATAAAGTTTCCATCGTTAAATTTCAATTCACGGCGCACTCCAAAGCATATCTTAAATGTTGACGTGATAGGCTAAATTGCCATTCGTGAGAGCTCGTATTTTCCAGACCTACGTGCAGGTGCGGTGCACACGAATCAGTGTACATAGGGTGTCTCGAAACTGTCACACTTTCCGATTAGAGATATTAGAATTTGGAAATAATTCATCAAAGAGTCCGCATAGAATTTCTTCTTCGACTATCATCTAGTAAATTATATTTTAGATAAAAAGAATTTATTTGTCTTAAATACATATTTCATATTTTAATACTTAAAACAGATGTTAAAAAATTATCAGAATTATAAAGTTCAACTTTGATAGAATTAAACTGTTACTTGTGTAAAATAAATAAGCAAGGGAAAATTGCAATTCTAAGAGTAAAAAAATAAAGATTTAAATTTCTTTTAATCGACAGTCGCTGTGGCTAAATAGTTTCGAACTTACGAAGAAAAACAATTGAAGGCAAACGTGATGGTGGTTTCGAAACACCCTGTGCATGCACATGTAGCCGCAGGAGGACAAACTCGGATACACATATTAGGAATGTAACGTACTAGCAGGCACTTGTAATTTCTGTTACCGGGCGAAGTATACTTATCGTACAACACATAATTTACTGTGCTGTACGTGAAAAAGTTAGACACGCATCCCGTTAATTTTAGGGTACAAGGCGAATTAATGACGTGGGAAGTGATGTCGACTGCTACATAGTAAACGATAATCGATGCATGATGATTGACAGAAAGTGCCAACAGTGCTGTGTTTTGCAAATTTACGAGCTGATTGATAGTAAATCGCGACACGTAAAAGAAGTAGTAGGATTATTAGGATGTAGACAGGAAGAAAATCATGTCCACTTTTAACATTCAGTGTAACTTCAATACTATAGGTATATAATTTTGCACGAAGACTCGTAACTGTAAAGTTTTAATGCAACGTATTATCTTGGGCTTCAGAATTATAAGTTCTGAAGCCTGAGTTAAGATGAAATTCATTTTTTTCTTCTTTTTTTAAGTTAAATTCAAGCGTCTGGTTTCTATTTTTTATATACAAATCTTTAAATGAAAAAATATAATTTTACATATCTGACTTTCATATTATATGTTTCTCCTTCATAAAAAAAAAATTATTAAGTTGCTTTATTAACATTTTATATATTATGTTATAGAATGTACATATAAGTGTATTATTTACCTTTTTTCATTATGAATGTTATTCAGACTACAATTTCATTAACTACTGTTCTTTCTTTTAATTAAATTGAGAATCTTCAAATTAATTATTTTTCTAGATATCAATTGTCAGATGTTCACCAGCACAGTTTCTCGAGATTGCAACAAACACTTATCTATTCATGCAAGTCATAGGAAAGTTTCGCCACTCTGATATATAAAAAAGTCTGTGATTCTCGTCAAATATAATGACACATTATTACGCAATTTGCCTGTACGGCTGTACCTCGTGTTAAATGCAACGCGTTAAATACAAACTCTTATTGTTAAATATCGGGAATCTTCTATTACATGACAAATATATCGTCACGTGACAAACGTGCCTGCATGTTGCAATCTCTAGCGATTACGCCATTTATCATTGAGACAGAATTACGCTGCTGGGACAAAGTTGCAGCGCGTCTGTTATCAGAAATGGCAATCCACCCAATGGTAACAAGGACGATAAATAGTCCGCAGTCGAGAATAGAAATTATTTTTCCGGCCTCTAATCGCAATCATTTAAGTGCCATACAGTGTGTAAAATAATATGAGTTTAAAGAGAGACGCCGAGATTGGACCCCCGATCGCCAGGAAGAGGCGGCAGCTACGATCCGCCACCATGAAGTAACTCGGTAGCCAGTATCCGCGTCGAATCACGTGAGGTCACCTGAAAGGACCCGGCTACTGTTTCCGCGCACGCGATCGCTATGCAGCACGCAGGGCCTAATTTCCCGTGCGTGGAATTCTCTCAGCTTCGACGAAGGCGAAGGTCCCCGCCGATTTCTCGTGGGTGCAGTTCTTCCGCGAACGGGTTCCCGGCGTGTTGCGCGACCAGTAACAAAGTAGCGTGTTAAATATACACTCTCTTCGCTTTCGGGCCTCTATACTCATTTATGAACTTCCAAGAGAAGAAAGAGAGAGACGGTGAAGGAGAAAACGAGAATAGAGGAAGGTGGATGCAATGAGGAATTCTCTCGTGCAAGCTCGCGCACGCGAATCTTCACCTTCACTCTCACCCTCGTTGTAACGAGACTTGTACGTTATATCCGGTAGTACACGCGCGGAGAGGCCGATGATATTCTGATGAGGTGAGAGGCGCGGAAGAAAATAGTTGCATGAAGAGATGAAAGGGTGGGAAGAAATGAGAGGGTGATAATTGAAGTAATTCACTAATTATAACATGTAAAAAAATAAAGCCAACGAAGAGCAAGTTTACGACGTTATAAAGAGTCAATTAATTTAGTAATCTAATAATTTTTATTGATACATAATCAGAGTACCGAATGTTTTGACTACACGGAGTGTCTCCTTCGGCGGTATAAAAAAAATTTCAAAACAATATTCGGAATAATATTTATTATTACATGTTTTGCATATTACAAAGTACATAAATATTTACTTTTGATATGTTAAAATGACTGTTATTTCACGAGAGATAATGACTAAAAGTCAATATTCCTGTTTACGACCGAAGAGCCGGATGAAAAGTGCCGATAAAATCACGTTCTGCCACAGATTGTGCACTGCGATTTTTATACGGTACTATGAAATTCCGATGATTATTGTTACAACGGCAAGACGTCGGTAAGGGATTACAACAAAAAGAATTCTGCAAAGAGAGTGGACATACCAGCGTTTTAAATAAAACCTGTTTACTAGCGCCTCTATGTGCGCACAGAGCGTGAAATACGTATATCTAGTGTATATTTCTGGCAGATAACATATCCACGATCTCCAATTTCGTCGTGAAAAACGCAAGAAAAGAACCGAGGTGGTCCTCTGTAGGAAGATCTATTTTTGCCGAATAAAATTTTGTTTGTAATCGCAAATTAAAAATATATAGATACAGTTTAGATAGAAAAATTTTAAGTTCTGTCAATGGCTTCCTGATTGCAAATACATTCGATAAAAATGGAGCAACGAAAATAAAATGATTGCATATGTGATATAATTCTAACTTTGCGAAAATTTTATCGTAATTGTATTCAGTCAAAACAGAAGAGCTTAAAAAATAAAAACTATTTACACACTCTTTCTAAACAAATGTAAACGTTTAGCAATAATATTATATTTAATCTTCTCAGTTTTTTTTTTTATATATGTGTTGTATAGAGACATTATTTTTTATATTATATATATTCTTGACGGTTCTATAATATTCTTGACATTTTTAATTCTGTTTTTAGGTTTAAATAGTTCCGGTTTTTAATTATTATTTTTATAAAACATATTGTTATGCAACTGAATTCTATAAATCAAACAACGTGTAACATAAAATCATAAAAAGACTATTACCTACCGGAAAGATCTTTGGCTAGGTAGTTCAACGTTTCGTGTGTACACATAGAGGCGCCAGTAAACAGGTTTCATTTAAAATAAGGATAAAACATCTATTCTTGGACTCTTTAATACTGAAGTCCCGATTCAAGTAAAAGTTAGTTGAATCCACTTTGAATAGATGGCAGGAAAGAGTTGATTCGCAACTTACTCCTAAAACTGTTCTTTGATTCGAATTGACTGTTTACTTTAATCAACAGATTGTCTCTTTCTTTGCATTTGTAATCACTATAATTAAGTAATAAAAAATTTAACAACAACAAATTGATGAAAGATTCATTAAATTCTTTTGTTGATGATTCTCACAATAAATCCCTCAACAATTCGTATAATAAACCTCTTTCTTGTAGATTACGGGAAAATAAATAAAATTAATAAAAATAATATATGTCTAAGTCTTAGAAATAATTCACAAGCTAACATTATCTAATAACGCAAAGAATTCATATTTTATTAAGAAGATCAGCATTAAAGATTTTGAAGAAATGACAATTAACAATCTGTCATCGTAGAAACAAGAAGTAGCATATAAGGACAAAAAATTTCTTTAATTGAAAACTTGCAAATATAATAATTTGTGTAATTTATCCTGTATATGTCTGTGAGACGTATAATAAAAAAATAGACTTTCAAGATGCAATATTTGTGAATCTTTGACACGAGAACGAAAGAAATGGATATTCGATCTCACATGTGCGAGATAATAAAGGGTGAAAAAATAAAACGGTGGCCCTAAAGTGAAATGTGAAAGAGTTAAACACGTTAAAATGACGATTCGCAGAATATATCGGAATGAAAATGAGCGTCAGCCGAATCTCAATTCCACCTGTGCTTTTGCATCCGCAGCCGAACGCGAGATCATCTTTATTTCATTTCGTACCTCCGAAATCATTTCGCCGATTGTCCCATCCCTTCTCCTCGACTCCTTCAATCCCCTTCGCGCCTCCATAGAGCCACGGGCGCGGATTATACGATATCGCGTCGGTCCGTCTCTCATGAATTAGGCATCGGACAAGTTAATGAAAGTTTTCCCAGGCAATTTCGTGTAATAATAGAGCAGATCGCCGCGCCTCTTGGATAGAAAACGATGTGCGTGTATGCGTGAGCAGGCGCCTACTAATAAAATGTGTCCGAAGCAACCGAAGTTGCGCGACCTGACTACAGAAAATCTTATTTAAACGAGAAAGTTCATGCATGTATGTATGTACTTCTTCTTTGTAATACTCTTTTATTTATCTCACAATCAAAAATAATTAAAATAACTTATAAATTCGAAAAGCAAAAGAAAGATCTATCGAAATAAAATAATTGAAAATTAAAAAAGAACTTGATCATACAAGTATAATTGAATGCCTTTTTTCCGCATGTCACGTTCCTGATTCGATCAACAAGATTATTGATATTTTTTAAATAAAAATAAACACACATTATTGGAGAGAGAGAGAGAGATATCACGTAATAATGACTCAATCCCTTGACTTTAACTATAACTTTTTGTTATATGTTAAAATGTAAATCAATTTCCATAATTAGTTTCAAAGTAAATAACGTCAACGCACTTAGTAAGCAATAAATTAAATTTGACTCAATTTCAGTCAAATTTAATACATTTTCTTAAGTTAAACTGTTTAATTCCATTGTTTTGAATTAATACTGAGTAGGAGCGGTGGCGACCTATAGAAATAATAAAAAAATAACTGAAATTCAATATAATTTGATATTATGAATTTAATAGAGCGGGGCATTTCTCGTTTTAAAAAATTCACCTGCGAGCGCAGTATTTTTTGAATGTTATTAATTAAATTATTTTTTATTTATTATCACTATCTAAATTCTAGTCTCTCGATAATACGTATTAACGTGCGATGTCAGAGTGATAAGCGGAAGATAAGCACCGATAGGTACTCCGATAACGTCGTGGTGTCGCAGCTAATGTCGTGTCCTGACTGACGCATTTATGCCCGACGTCGGTCGCGACGATGGATCAGTGCGCCGGCATGCGTGATGCATGATGTTTAATGCATGCCGTTT
>NW_017305179.1:1437658-1446542 GCF_001594115.1 Trachymyrmex septentrionalis
ATGTCCGCTTATCTCTTATACCTGGACCCTGAGAGAGAGAGAGCGGTGCCTCTCGAATAGAAACGACCGATTCGTTTAATCGGCTATGCTCGATCACCCCCGCCAAGACTGCGTTCTCGAGCGATCTCTGCAAAATACGCGGACAAAACCGTATTTCTCTCATTGCTCACTTAATGGCGAATCTATCGCCATCCGATTCTCTCTCTTCTCAGAGGAACTGAATACATATCCCCGAGCGATCACGCTTATAGTAATAAACGAGAAGCGTTTACTCTGCTTAATTGTCGAGATATTTTCGCTTCGCTTATTTCCGTTTAATTATAAGATTCTTGTGTGAATACTGTAATTGCAGTAAATAATGAGAATAATAGAGGCAACAATCTACATGACAGGATAACAGGAAATTAAAGAGCCGCGTAACGATAGCGTCTCGTTCGCATTCTTTCGCGAGTGTTCATGTTGTAAACAAATCGAGAGTCTTAAAAATAGATTAACGAATCTAAGGCTGGTATTTATCAGTCAATTCTTATTTTAAGATCGTCTCTCTCTCTCTCTCTCTCTCTCTCTCTCTCTCTCTCTCTCTCTCTCTCTCTCAAGTAATGTCTTGAGATGTTAATACAACTCTATGATTGCTTATGACATCTTAAGACTTCCTTAAGTATAAAACTTAAGAGAAAGAACCGAATATATAAATATATAATATAATACTCGCCTAAATAGTCCATCAGCTGTAATGCGCTTCCAACGGACTTTGTACAAATCGCGTACGAGAACTAAAAGTTCGGTCAAAATGCAATGTGTATACGTGATATATCTTATGGTACAATTCCGACCTGACCTTTTCCTTCCTCGTGCCAATGCGCGTAAAGAAATTTCGACCGACGTTTCATTTCTTTTATTCGGTCTTATTGTAATGCAAGATTCTCCTAGGCCTTCGGACTTGCCCGGGTTAGCCCTTTCGCGCGGAAGGGTTTATGTCCGAAGGATTTATAAGGGAAAACATACGCAATCATACGGTAAACGCCGTTAACGATTCTTTAGTTTCGTTCTTGACAAGTTCTTGTTGTTGCCATTCTAACGGATCACCGGCAGGTAGATGCACGTATGCATATAAACACATTCATTGTAGTATTTTGGGACCTTGCACCACTTTCAAAGTGTACAATAAGGTCACAATAATTATATACAAATGTGTGAAAATTAAATGCCAGAAGAAATAACGCTAATACCAAAAGTATAAAAAGAATAGAAATATTATATCTACAAAAAGATTAATACAAGAGAATATACTTGTATATTAATAAGAAGAAAAATATATATATATATATATATATATGAATAGAAAGAAATTAAGTTATTTATTCTGACAAAAGCAATATGAAAAGTGGATAAAATTAAAGACTGCAGAGAGCAGAAATTCGTAATATTTTATTTGCATGAGATATTATTCTCATCGTATTACATCATACATTATGTATGATTTTGCATAATCGTATCCTCTGTTAGTAGAAATATTATTTCGTAAACATAAAATATTCCGGTTACGAAGACAGAAGATAAAAGTGTAGAGAATTATTTAAAACAAAATATTATTAAATATTTTTGATTAAACTTTATTTATATATTATGTAATATTATGTAATATTAACTGTAAAAAGATGTAATATGATACTTTAATACAAGTACCAAGAGTTAAAGGTACATCCTTTTAATCATCCTTTTAATCAATAATTTTATTAATGTTGTAATATAATATATATAATATATATAATATAATATATATAATATATAATATATATAATGTTCCTGTCACGGATTAATATATCTAGATAAATATTAATAAAAAACATATTATTTCAAAATAAATTGTAGCATCAAAGAGTAAACATTATAGAGAAATATTAAGATAATAACAAACATGAGGAATTCCTGATAAATTTTCATTTTGTTTGCATGTATAAACTTCCTCCGGAGATATCACTTTGTAGACAAACAGA
Organism: Trachymyrmex septentrionalis; assembly: GCF_001594115.1. Classification (NCBI taxonomy): domain Eukaryota; kingdom Metazoa; phylum Arthropoda; class Insecta; order Hymenoptera; family Formicidae; genus Trachymyrmex; species Trachymyrmex septentrionalis. The sequence goes on from NW_017305179.1 coordinate 1,439,656, forward strand.
AGTAACTATATATATATATAGACTAGTAAAAATAACCATAATAAGATAACTATGTTATATCATAAAAAAATAATTAAATAATATACAAATTATGACTTCAAATAAATGTATCGTTTATAAAAATTTAATAAAACGAATTTATTTATAGTCACACATATTGTTAAAAGTTTGATATTTAAAATTTTTGTCATTTCATCCAATAATTAGATAATGTAACTGATGCACGCATTTACTTTGCGTGTCGAATAAATAGATCTTTTTTACCTTTTGTTGATCTAAGTTATCGCGGTATCACCGTAATCTGAGGGTTAAATGTATAATATAAATCACTGTTTCAATTTGCTTTTGAATACCATTGTGTTGCTCTTAAATACAAAGTCCAACGTGATTTCAACATACCAATCTGAAATTCGGGACGAGCGATCTCACGCGTTTCCATACGCGCACTTTACGCACATAAATAATTGACAGTGCGCATAAATAAATATTCAGAACCGTCACCGTGCGAGCCAGCACCGACCGGCAGCGTCCGCTTTTCCGAGCGCCCCGGCTTGAACGAGGACTGCCCATGGATGGGCAGGGTGAATTTATAACAGAAAGTACGTGCAATAAAATCAGCCGAGCACCGCGGTACCGTGACACCAATACGCACGCAATAAAATCGGCCGGAGAACACCGTAGAACATGAAGCACCACCCCTTCGTGAAAGAATGGCATGGCGCGCGCGGGGCGTCCTTTAACCCGTCGGCGCGATTTAAATATTATCTTGTAAGGGGATGGATTTAATGCATTTATAATTGTACACGGGAGTGTAAGGGCGGGCCCCAGGTCATCGGTCGGACATCACTGACCCTTCCGGCTGACCCCGGGGCCGTTCCGGGGTCATTGTCCACCTCGGGCATGTAATCTTTTCTACTTCCTTTTTTTTTCCGGAAGCTCGGACACTTCACTCGGAAACTGCCGAGTCGATCGACCGAAATCTAGGCCACGGGCCCTACCGGTTTTACCGTGCGGCCCTTTCGGCTCACAATCTTTGCGCTGGTCACGAAGGGCCTCGCTTCCATCGCCCGCAGGGAAGAACTTTGTGTCCTAAATCGAGCAGCCGGTTCTTCATGTAACTTTTAGAAGTACAGTTTTTTCTTTTTTTCAGATTACAGCATACTTGACGAAACTCTAACGATTAGTAATGAAATATCTGTACGGACTACAACACTAGATATTCGTATTTTAAAATGCAATCTTATATTAAGCAGATAATCCGAAATAATATAAAAATCCTGAAGATTTCTGAAAGATATGAAAAATATTTTGAAAGCACATCTTAAGGATATATCAAACTTCGCAATTATCTTTCATTACAGAAAGTCATGAAGAAAGTTTGGCCATGAACTGTTTTATCGAATAATCAGTAATTTAAAAAAAGTATATTAAAAAAAAAAAAACAAACTATAGTTAAACCTCATTAAATCGACAAAATGATAATTATTTCAAATTAACCGTTTTGATACAAACTTCGAAGTATTTCAGGAATGCGTCAACAATGGCTACGTATATCTTTTAATGAACAGATTCTCCCAATAGAGCAATCTTCATTTCACTAATTTATGAAGACTTTGTGGTATTATGTAACATTCTAGAGTCTGTTTCTTTAAATATACGCATTCAGAGAGCAAGCTGATGTTATTAATTGTCGTAAAGATATTTTTTTGACATCAAAATGGTATCTTTAGTATGTAATTGTGATATCAAAATGACGACAAATAACATCAGAGGTTATTACTCTGATACACACGAAACTTTGTGAGCAAATTATTCTTATATCGCTTGGAGCAGGTAATAGTCGACCTTTCTATAACAAAAAGAGTATTGGAAGCTGAACTTCCTGCGTTAAGAACAATGATTCAGAAGCGCAGCCATATGGTGCAATCGTTGACCATCGGCCGGCGCCGCATGAGAAACGGAATGACGGGACGACCGTCGCACGTCCATCCGCGCACGTTGGAAACAGTCCAAGCGTTTTAATTTCAGAAGACGTTGCAATATAACGGTTCCCCAGCGCGAAATGGAATCGCAACCCCTGGGTTAGCCTAGGCGTCCCGATGTTTCCCGGCATGCCGCCGGCTCTTTCTCGCTCGCGACGACGATGGCGGCGACGACGACGATGACGACGACGACCGTCGGGGACCCTTTCCTAATTGTTCGGGAGGGCAACGGCGGCATCCCGGCGCATCGCACACACACACACACACACACACACACGTCTGTCGCATGCATTACGCATGAACTCTCTACGTCTATTCTTGGGCCTGGTTTGCGCAGTCCAATATTATATTAGTTAGTCCTTCCCCGACGCTTTCGCCCGCAAACTGGCGAGACATAATTCAACATATAAGAATTTATTCAGTAGAAAAAAAAAACTAATCTTTGTAATAATTGTGTTTATCTTCGTAATTGCATCCAAGTAAACAGCAAAGGATATAAATCATGGCATCTATTGTTTCCGTCTCTTTTGTTATTACTTCCCACACAACTTCCTGGATTCTCCAGGGAATGATTCTAAAAGACGTTCTTGGGATAAGCTACCCTATGGACGTCCTCAGGAGAACTGTTTTGGTTTGTTAGATAATCATTTAGGTCTCTCAGTTCTCTCCGTTCGTCGAGAAGTAACTTGGATTATTGTGGATAGATTGCGCGAAGTTAAAGAGCTCGGTAGGAAGAAAGGCAACGTCGGGACGAATTAACACACGTTCGCTGCGCTGGACACGTGATATGTAACGCGCATGAATTTCGGACGTGTCCGTTTCTTCCGGCCGGCTTATGATATTAGTGTCCTCCACGGTGCCTCTGTCCGACGCCATTACGCTCGTCCACCTTGGTCCCGCGCATTGTTCTTCTAATTTATGCCAAGGTAGGTTCTCCAGCCCGCGCACTAACTCCGTAGCTGCTACCCCCCCCCCCCCTTTCCCACCCTCCGCCCTTCCGCCCTTTCTCTTTCTATTTCTACCACTCTTCGCGCGGCGCGCCTTGAATTATAGCGGCAACGCCACTAAATCCTCCGGGCTAATTGAATTATTGCTCGAATCACGGCGCGGCGTTCGCCTTACAAAAAGGAGAAAAAAAAGGGGGGGTAAAAAAAAACGAGGTCCCTCCTCCTTGCGCCTTGCCTCCCCCCCTTCGTGCTCGCCTTTGTCCAGCCCTCGCTCGCGGGAATGATCTCTCGTCGGCGCGAATTTCCGGGAAATAATTTTGAGTGCGTGAGATCTCGGACTCTCGATCTCGCGCCGGAGGTGAGTTCGAATCCGAGGATCAAATCGTCCCTAAATTGGGGTATCCTTTGGAGGAGTCTTCGATCGGTCTACTACGAACGCTCGAGCGTTCGAAACCACGCGCTTATGTAAACTTTCTTCACGGCAGCGTAGGTACGTTTCCGAGAGAAATGTTAGCACGTAGATTCGATTCTGGAAAAGGACTTGGGAGCAACGTACGGAAATCAGAGAATAACGTCCAATCGTTAAATCGTGTAAATATAAATGGTCGACGATGTCTTTTCGATGGGTTTATCCATTATCAGCTGCTTAGAAGATCACTAAGTAAGAAATGTAACCGAGCTTGAAGATACGTTTCTACGCAGAATATAAGCGGAGAATTGTTTTAGAGGGTCCCCCTCCGACAATCGCGAATGTAAAGTTTAAATGTCACCGATTTCCATAAACAGTGTGCGTTACGCGGAGAACCGCCCCTGTTTCTGGAAATCGCGCCAGCGATCGCCTCGCCGCGAAATTACACGATTTACGTTCGCGCTGGACGCTTATGAGATATTAGCCCGGCATAAATGAGTAATGAGACGATGACACGTCGGTATTAATATGATAATTCGATTTAGTATCGAGCGGCGATCCATGAATTTACCACGCGCGTGGCGGTTCTTTTGTAAAAGCGGCGACACAAGAATAAAAGGTGGAGGGGACATAACTCCTGGCTCAATCAATTTCGAGAACGTTAATTTCCCCCGCGCTGTCGCGCTCACAGGAGTCAGACATTGTTATTACGACATTGCGATACCACTGCCGATCGCCGATCGCCGATACCGACGGCGGTATGCTGCTCGAAAGCGGAATCCTTAATTCGCCTTTCCGAGAACCGAGCAATCAGATCTGCCGTATTCAGTCGCCTTGAGATCGACGAAAGGCCCGCCGACCACGTTAATACCACGTTACTATTTATAGGCGCGCGATGGATCATTGATCATTAGTATATCAGATTCGCCGACGCAATGTACCGATCACGGTGGTCAAAAGTCTGGCTGTAATTAATGGCTGCATGTAATGCGCGAAATCCCGCTCGGATTCTGCGGGCCTCTCCTCTCCGCGTGGTTACTGCAACCTTCTCGATTTGCAAATTCTGTCGCTCGCGGTGAAATCTGACGTTAAATGTCATAATGCACTTTTAGAGAATCATCGACAAATTACCGAGAGGCCGTAGATACTACTGCGATCGAGCTCGTAAAAAAGAAATATAAATGAGATTTTCTGACGTCTATTTTTTATTAAATGATTGCATCAGAGAATTTAACCTGAAGCAATCATTAAAAAAAAAAAAAAAAAAGAAAAGAAAGTGTTTAATATTACAGTGAATGCGACAGATTAAATAAACATTAAAAATCATGCTTACAAAATAAATAGCAATCTTCTTAACCTTTCAGTGACAGAGAGTTAACAAATAAAAGGTTTTATTTCTATTTTGACTTGTCTTTTAATGGACTTATAAATCTGATCTTATCCAAATTTTCATTATTTTCGATCAATTGCTATTATTACTATACTATTATTACTTATTGCGTTATGATTCCAAGTCTGAGGAAGAATATGTAAAACGCAGCGTGAATTATTAATATCGCAAAGGGGCCGTAATGAATATTCTTACTAGAACGCTATAATAGGTTGTGTGAGGGAAGCTTCTACTAGAAAGTAGATACTAATCATACGTATTATCTTATTTATCCCGGAGGAACCATGATTTCTAGTCGATTTCACTCGTATAAATCTCAACAGGAACGTTGACCAGATAATATCCAGGTCATAAAATAGTCCGTTACATCGCAACCTTTGGAACCAGTAGACCCAACTTCTCCCATCGAGTACATTACACTGTTCTTCTTTTTATCGGTCATTTTGTTCATGAAAAGGCATATATATCGTATAAAATGAAGTACGACAGTAATAGATTCATAGTTAATTTATGCGTTCTACACTCGATCATTAATATCCAGACAAAGAATTTCGTAGAATGATATTAAGAAGATAAGGCTTTTAAAATTTTCCATTTATCATTACACGCATATTACCTTCCACCATATTTACCTAGTAATTTGATATTGGAAGAGGTACTATCCAAAAAGAAACCATAAAATATCTGAAAGACGTTCCACAAAAACACAAAAAATTTAAAGAATATTTAAACAATCACGGCAAGTATCTCGATATTATATATTATATATTATTTGAGGAATATAATATGGGCGTTTAAAAGTTTACAAAAGTACAAGAGAGGTACTGATCCTGTAGAATACAACAGTAATGTTACATCAGTATTATAATTTTCTTCTCAATAACGTAATTGTTATATGCAATAAGAGAGAGCGTTATTACGTTACATCCGAGAGTAAGAAATATTGATGTAATTTTGCTTAGTTTATGTTATACGAGTGAAATCTTACGTGCTACTTAATTATTGATAAACACGATACTCTTCACTGTCACTCGCGGCATTTCTGCAGCGCGAGCCACTTTAAGATACGGGACTTTAAAATGAGTCTTCGGTTTTTTTAATTTTTTTTTTTTTTAAATTCTTGACTAACCCTTTCAGCGGCACGGCTATCGTACCTTAGCGCCAAGACGCCTCTGACAAAGTAACGACCGCGTTTACCGCCCGTTACGTAATTTTACCTGGCGGCTCGGTTCCGCCGCGAGGAAGCGCCTCGTCCGTTACGCAATTTCTTCCACGTACCTACGTCCTACGATGTCCCATAACGACAATATGGGCGAACGAGTCGACGTACGGTCCGTTACATGGTATCACTATTCCGGCCAGCGAGAGACAGGGGTGGCGCCGCTTTATTAACAGGCTGCAGCAACGGATAACGAGGACACGGGGATCCTTCTTCCGTCGGACCTGCCGCTGACCCCGGGGCAATATCCTACGTCGCCCCGTCGACGACCCTAAATTAATATTCAAATCTGTACACGAACGGTTCCACGCGCCGCCTTGCGAAGATCCTGCTAACGGACGAATGGATGGACACCATTGTCGTGTCCTCGTGCGTCCTCAAGTGTCCTCGTTCATCGTCCAGCACGTCCTACGATTCGTCTGATTTCATTCCCCCTATTCGCGACTTTCCTCCTTACGATTTGCCGGCCGAGATCCTTCGGCAGGATCGTTGTAGAGTTTTTTTTTTTTTCCCTTCTTTCATTTTCCCCCCATTTTTTTTCAACGTAGCGCAATCTCTCATTGGTCGACGTACGCTCGCCGACGTTGGCGAGCGGTCCAATTATTACGTTAGCAGCCATACGATTATCTCGTCGCTGCGATCGATGTAATTCTAGATCCCATGAGAAAGTTTCGTGACGGTCCGTGTCGAAAAGATACGTCGATTGGTCATGCAACGTAAAAATTATAAATATCTCTCTGCGGTATTACATATATTTGACGAAAGAAAAAAAATTGATTAAAATCAGATGCTATATAAAAAAAAATTGATTGTCATTATTCTTTTTACGCTAAAAGTTACAATTTTTCGTGTTCACCCCTGTGTTCGAAGAAAATTTTCTTTTATTTATTTTATTTTCCGCACCTTCCATTTCATTTTTATTTTTCGTATCTAATACAGA
>NW_017305179.1:1446642-1450205 GCF_001594115.1 Trachymyrmex septentrionalis
TGTTCACCCCTGTTCGAAGAAAATTTTCTTTTATTTAATTTTCCGCACCTTCCATTTCATTTTTATTTTTCGTATCTAATACAGAAAGAATATTTACACTACGAAACTCAACGTATATTTGGGCTTCTCGTGTCTGTTTTTTTTTATCTTACTATAAGCGACATTTTTTCGCGAGGTCGTGGCCCGCAACGAATCTTCCTGCTTTCCTACATTTTCCACGGTGCGTGCCGTTTGAACCCGCTGCGATAAATCGTGCACTCGCGATACGAGTGTCACCGAAAGGAGCATCGAAACACGTAAAAAAGGGAGAAAGTCGAACGGATGTAGGAAAAGGATCTGAGAGAGGAATTTAGTGCGACGAGTAAACATCCCTCGTTGAGGGCTTCATTTATGGTCAAATTGCGGACAAATGACCGCGACTCAGTGCGCTTCAATGCGCGGTTTTTCAGAGGTGAAAAAAGAAATAGAAAAAAGAAAGGAAAAAATGAAAAAAAAAAAAACGGGAGCGCGTAAAGAGAGTATTCGTTCCCTAAGTCGAGTTAGTCGCGCGTCTCGTGAAAACGAATTTGGAAGGAGCGAGGAGCAGAGGAAAGAGGAAATGAGAAAAGAGTAGAAGGGGAGAGAGAAATGGAAAATGGCACGCAGGCATATTGTCCTCGCGACAGTGGAATCGTGAAATACGATCGGCTTTTAGTAAAATGAGACCAAAATATAGGGTGTCCGGACTGCAACGCCACCTTTCTTTTTCCCTATATCTCTGTTCTTTTCCCTCTCGGTTTACATTCCAAAGCATACGTTTTTGCTTTTTCCACGCGAATAATACAGAATGCCCTTGAAATGACCATCCTACTTCGAAAAATCCCAGAAAAGTCATTGCATTGTTAGTCGTGAAGAGTGATGGTTCGTCGAAACGGTGCATTCAAAATCGCAACGTCATTAATTAAACTTATTTTTTGTGGCCGAATTTGTATAGATAATGAAGTCTCATTGAAATCACCGCGTCATCCGTTTATCAATAAAAATCCGTTTATAAATAATTTAATAATAAACCGCACTAAAAGATACTTCGTTCCTCATAATAGGCAAAAGTTGTTGTAATTTATTATATATAATTTTTTAATATGATGACTCATTAAGTATTGTACATATGTATTTTAATTAAAATTATTATTAAAGTTTTTTCAAAACTTGGTTAAGATAAAATTTCCAAGAAGAGCAATATAAAATTGTAAACGTGTATTCACTATATCTGTATATATTCAACCGTGACGAAGTTTTATGGAAATATCTTTGGTATGCTGGTTCTCTCAGCTGAAATATGTATTTGAAGCTTCCGAAATTTATGGTTGCTAGTCTAATAAGTAACTCTACGAGTTTCATTCTCGTCTCTTTCCTTTTAGTGTTACTTTAAAGTAATATATGTACCAAATAGTTTATATGTATATATATATATATGTGTGTAATATTTATAATACAATATAAAATTATTTTATTTACATTCAAAGAAAAATGACACCTCAAGTTTTAAATGCCTCGCACATTTTATTTTACATTTCTGTGTATTTTCTGACTAATAAATTGGAAATTCTTTCATTTTTATCGTAAAAATGTTTCTCGTTGTATATATTAAAATTTTTTAATAACTTAGTGTGCGCGTCGCGTTTACATAATTAAATTTCGATTTCAAATGTACCGATATTAAATGATTGAGTATCTTCGTAGAACGGCTTTTCTCTCTTTTTCCTCCACGTAGCTCCTCGAGAAGCCTAAAGCCAGAAAATTCTTTTTCTTTGAAATATATTGCCGGCCTTCTTTGAATCGGCGACGGTTTTCGGCATTGTTTGTTCTAGTCCCTCGCTTTCCTCAGTCCAGTTGATTTCATGGGTTGTCTCGTGAAAGTCCGAAAATATTTCTGAAAACAGAGAGAAAGATCAGTAATCTCTCGTTAATATAATAATCTCTTGATTTCTTTAATTATTTAGCGATTTTATAAAAGAAAGATCAGTATCAGTTTATAATTCAAAGAATCTGTTTCACTGTGATAATATCATCATGTTTAAGAAAATGCTTGAATAATCAACGTGAAATATCTGTAAGTTTGAGATATTTTACCCAGCCAACTTAAACAAACATTATTTTCGTTATGACAACGTTGTTGTTTAATTACATTATTTAACCCTTCACCGACAATGTTAGACTTTAAAGACACAGTTGATTTTTTGATAGTGAATTCTGGTCAATAAATTTAAATCTGTAAAAAAATAAGTAAAGTACAATGAAATTTTTATAATAAAAACTCATTATTAAAACCTTCACAAATATATAAACATTTTTTCAGATTTTGATACAGTCCAGGACAATATAAAAATCTGTACTAAAGTTCGAAGGTCCACATCGCGGATGAAGAGTGAAAATTTCACATTGTCGACGGAGGATTAATTACATATATGTATATAGACTGCATACAACAATCGTGCATCTTGTATAATATTGTTATATCTAAAGTACAAATTGCATCATACCGATGAATCGAAATAATACTGATAAAACGAAGAGATGATGCTACGAAATGCAAAAACTCGGCAGATTTTAATATTTCTCCTTTTATTAAATCCTGGAAGTCACAAAGGTCAATATCTATCAAAAGAGAGAAAGAAAGAGAGAAAGAGAGAAAGAGAGAGAAAGAGAAATAAAGAGAAAGAAAGAGACGTGCTTCGTCGAATCCTATTTAGGAGGCAAATTGATGGCCTGGAGTCTCGTTGAATGCAGTAGTTCTTTTTTCAGATATCATTACACCAAAGGGGCAGATGCAGCAGCAGCAGCATCCCTCTCAGTCACCCTTCGCGAAACCACGAAGAAAAGACCCCTCGCCTCATCTATCCCCCCGCGAACGGAATGAAGCCAGAACAATCTTCTCTTTATAGGAGACATACGAAGCCATTCGAATCCTGGGAACCGTTTTTTCCCTTTTCCTCCCCCTTTGCCATCTCCACTGCTACTCCGCTCGGTCTTCGCGGTTTCTCTGTCTTTCGCTCGGCACACAATTATTTTCACAGCTTGGAATCCTCGTGCAAACAATACTTGCCAGCTCATATGCACACGCGCGCGAACTGATGCATCGAAAGCCGAAACCTCGTCGAAACCCGCCGCTATTCGCAGCCGTCGAGAACGTGACGTCAGCGTTATCGTGAAGCTTAGTGCGGGAAAGTCCGCAGAATGCTTTCGGCGAAGCGAGACGGATGACTGGGCTTCGCTCAGTTGAAGCTCCAGAGAAGTTTACGGACAGAGTTGCTTTTGACAGGAAAGATACCGAAAGGACGATGCCACACGAAAATCAAATCGACTACACTTGAGAAAAACCGAGTTAAATTGTTAATCATGTTTATGTCATCAATATTTATAGTTCAATTTTCTTGCTAAATAATTTATTTTTTCCGAAAGAGATTAATCTACTTATATATATATATATTTAAATAATTACTTTAGAAACTTTCGTTCACTAATACGTTGTTATACAATAAATCATTTTTTTTTCAACAATTTTAACAAAAAATTTATAACTC
>NW_017305179.1:1450448-1458198 GCF_001594115.1 Trachymyrmex septentrionalis
AATAATACTTTTCGTTGATGCTGCCGACACGTCTATGCAGATGTTTTTTTTTCATCGTAAACACAAAATTTATGGTTGCATTTATTTTTGGATAATCCTAGAAATTGGATTCCATTTTGTTTGCGCGTGTTGCTTGCATATATTGTACCTGCAGAGAAGAATAATTCCGAGAGATAGCAGTAAACGCTTCTTTCCACCTCTTTTTCTTTCTCATTCTTTGCGCTAATGTAATGAAATATTTTCACCGTCCATGATGCACTTAAGCCCGCGACGGCCACAGCTCACGCGAAACACGATGAAGTATGTTAATGCTGCTCATAAAGCTCCGCAACAGGTTCATTTCTCCGAAAGGCTTGGCGCTCGCGAAAATCCACGTGGAGATGCGTTCGCACGTATGGCGACCGTTTATCATCTGGACACCTGAAAAATCTTACGAAATCGTACGTCGTATGTGGCTTTAAGTGCCGTTTTGTTAACGAGCAACAACCTTGTCTCCGGCGGCAGTTTTGTAAGACGTGTTCGCTTGTCAGGAATGCAAGGCTTCAAGTTTTCGATTTCAATCTCCAACTTGCACGTTGCTATTTTCTTATTTACACATTACAGTTTTAATTCAGATTACGACCAAAAGTACTTTCAACTTTCAATTTTCATTCAAATTATAATTGAGAGTTAAAATTGAAATCAAACTTGCAATAATTTTTAAATCCCTGTTTTTAAATTTATAATAATGATGTCAATTTTTTACAATTTCTCATTTTCTAATCCTCGATATATATACGGGATTATTTGATGTGTATTGTGATGAAACAACAGCTAAAATGGTCCGAACGGATGACAGTTTGTGCTTGTGAAAGTGATCTTTTGGCCGCGAGACAAGTATTAGTTTGCCGGTGCGGACCAAACTAAAACCCCTTCACTAACGAAGATACTTGGACTAATCTCGCAATCAATCTTGGGGTAGGTACGGTCAGAAGGTAACAGCTGCCACGTCGGAATCGATGACGTCACTGAACGCGAAAGATCACTCCCTTGCAGCATCCGATTCGGCTGAAGACGACTCTGCCGTGCGTTTCTATTTTCCCACCCTTCGTCAGCTGACGGCATCACTCCCTGTCTACCATCTGAAACAGCTGCTTACTTTTAATCCGTATCGTCAGCGAGACAATGACTTTGTTTACCTGGACTCATCGTTGTTTTCCGCATCCGCGAAAACCCGAGTATTCTTCATCCTTTCGACACTTTGAAGTTAAGTAGTCTTTTTAATTTATATGTTAACATTTTTTATTATTAGAATTTGAACTTATCTATTGCATTATAATCTTGCGTTTCTTACACAGTTTCAAATTTTTTGTGACTCTTTACAGGAAATTCACAGGACGACGAAACTATATATATCTCAAAGAAGCAAATCGTGCGATGCTTTTAATCTTTCTTGTATTTCTCAGATAATGTTGAGAATGCCATAAATTTTGAATGGCTCAACACTAGGCTGTCGCTAATTTACGTTGTATTTGCAGTCACATATCTGCTTTTATTACTTGTTTGGAGAACGCGAGACCCTGTCGCAGTGACCTACAACCCCAGCCAGCGTGGCGGATTACACGCTCGTGTCTCACGGGTCAAGATCATCGTACAACTATTAGCAGCGCTGGCCACCTCATAATCCGTCGACACATGACCCTGACTGACCGGAAAGACACCCGGTAAGACCGCCCGTCTCCAGTCGAAAGACCAAATCACCAGACATCAAACGAGGAACGTGCCAATCCTGTCTTGCAACCATCTCGTCTTATAACTGGGATCTTAGTCACGTTCGGCTCTGATGTCTCATTTTGCCGCATAACCTCGATGTCGTGAAAAATTATAACAGTCATGAAACATTGCGATCAATAAAGAAATGAAAAAAATTATAAGAATATATACAATCGATATAAACATTTTAATATTCTTTGTTATTCATTATTTTCCAACGAGAAACATCGAAAATTTATATCGAAAGTAAATGTATCAGTGACGCATTCACGATTATCGATTGGCGAAGTAAAATATTTTCTTTCACATGGAAGACATCTTTGTGAACTACATTGCGAAATCCCATTGCAGGAGGTGTAATATTACAAGATATACCAAATAATAAAAATGTTTAACAATAAGAATAATCTACATTACAAGTTTCCGCCTTGTTAAAGTTCTCACTATCTACAATCTACCGTTCGCTCCCTTGATTATTAGTAACACTTTTTCAACCAGCAATTCGTTGACACATGACCCAACGTAACGAAAGAGCGGGTAACGCGGGTAACTAGCTCGAAATGAAGAGGTCACCGGTACGTGCCGATCCTGTTTATCCAACCAGACCAGATTTTGAAAATGTCTTCCGTCGTATCGTCCACGCGTTCACCGTTGACCCTGACCGATCCTAGAAAAGTGACCGTTGACGAAACTTCCATCCTGACGGCGACATGCTTTCGGTCGTTGAAGCAACTCGCACGACCGGACAACCTGCGATGCGCGTGCTGAACACCGATCACTCGCAAAGTGGAACGTGTTTCCGGTCCGTGGACGAGCTCGCGCGACCAGACTCTTTCGTGGGCCCGGCCGATCAGCCTTCCCTCGACTGCGATGACCTACCCCCGTAGGTCCCACGGGGTGACCTCTCCGATTATCACCGGTCCGCTCTTTTAACTCATGGTAACCGCCTTTATCGCAAAGTATATCTCGTACTGCAATACGGATCGGGACTCACGATCGAGGGATCGGATTCGGCGAGTAATTAGTCCGGTTACTGCGAGGTAGACCATTTGTCGTGGTATTTATGGGCATTTCGAGCACGACTCTGGCGGAACCACTTCGTGGCGGCATCGAGCATTGATCCGCGGCGATTGAACGAGTATAAGTTTGTTAGAGATAGGAGCTCTTTGAACGATAAGTAATAGCGATAAGATTCGATCGCGAGAAATAAATATTGCTGCGGAGACAAGCTATCTTGATACCTTCTTCTTTTGCCACTATTCGTGCCGTCGTTTCCATCATTCGACTTACACTGTTTGAGTACTTAATCCTTAGATAAAGATTTTAGTATAAAGATTTGCTTACTCCTATCGTTTTTTTTCTAAAAGTAGCAAAATTCTACCTGAATTTAAGTAAATTTTAGCCTCTCCTTGTGTTTAATCTCGTATGTTTTTTTCTTTTTAATACTAAATTCATGGCTACTTTTCTCTGAAAGTATTTAAATTTTCTCATAGATGTACGCTTTATACTATTATTTGTATAGGTCCTAGCGTTGTGTCTCCATATGCCAAAAAATAAATAGTATGTCAGATTTCGAAAAGCCGAGGCTGTAGTGTTTCCGGCCCATGTACGGATACCAGTTTGAATTAAGAGACGACCAGAAAACACGACGTGACACATGAATGAAGTCCTCAGATAGAATTCCCCGCATTTTAAATCCAGACATAGTGAAGCTTCATCTCTCGACTTTATTGTAATTAGTTTTATGCTGTTTTTCATTTCGTTGTCTTTAAATAAGTCAACTTCATTTTCAAAAAAATCGCGATTTCGATTTTAACACGTGAACATTTTTTAAATAAAAATATTAAATGGTGTTGGAAAAGTTTGTTTTACATATAACAATTTAGAAATAAATATTTTGTTATTGATTGTTTATCATTCATGTTTTGTTTTAAACTTTGAGAAATTTCATTAAATGTTCAAAATTAAATTTTATATATACATTGTTAATAAAAATATATCTTACAATTAGATATTCGAATATTTGTTGATACGGAATTTCTTTCTCGTTTTTCTCAGAAATTTTGGTAAGATTTAATGATGTTGGAAAATATAAAAAATAATTCGCAGGACTTTTATACGTGTCAGTTCAGTTTTTAGAGCAATCTGAGAACCATCCGGACTGAGGAAATGTCAAGTTCCGCTTTGTAAGAACGGGGTATGTTCCCGTCAACTTTCATTGCTTCATCATATGGTCGTCAAATATGAAACGATACGCTAATGGGACTTTGACAGGGACCTGTTCGATGGTCAGAGGTCCAGATGAGAAACCGGAAGTCGAACACCTAAGGTCAGAGCGTCAGTGGTCGTCAATTCGAGTTCTGGTTCCGAAACGAGTCAATTCTTCATAGCGATCGACCTTTGTGCCTTGTAGAAGGGATCAATTCACCCTGACCGATGAAAGGGAAAATCTGGCATCACCTGTTCCTTCCAAACGTCCGCGCATTTATTTATACGAAAACAGGTTCTCGCAATGAGAGATTGAAAGTGTTGGAATCTTTTATAACTTGTACTCGCTTCATTAAAAATATAGCATTACCTGTTTCCTTGATAAACTTAGTTTCACGTACAAAAATAAGAAAAAGTTGCATTTTTCTGTTTATTATAATTAATGAATGTTGTCCAAACAAATTATCATGATTTTAACTGAAACATGTTTTTATTGACAAACATATCTTATGATAGATAAATAAAGTTAATTTTAAAAACATTTAATAAAGTTTTTTGACATTAAAAACAAATTACAGGTCTTGTTATTTTATAAAATAGTTTAATAATTTACTTAACTAAAGTATTATGATTTTTAATAATAATTATAATTCGCATTAGATAACAAGAATAAATCAATTAAGAGAAATAATCCTATATTCGGTCGAAGCGGAAGTATTTCTTCTTAGTATTTAAGTATTTCAGTATAAATTTATATATGTACATATAATATATATCCAATTCTGCAAATCGCGCACCGAAATCATCAATTTTAAAAAATTATGCAAAACTGGAATAACAATATCACGTATTAAATTAGCAAACAATTTAATAATTTTGATGCTAATAAGCATCTCATAAAAATATTAATAATTTTGATGTTGTATATAAATTCGCACTGAAAGAAATATTAGCATTAAGATTCACTTTGATCGAAAATAAGATTGTTTCTCTTAATTGTTTTAATAATAAATTATAATTATTAATATGTATGCAGTAAAAAACAAAGATTAATAGTAACGTATATTTGGGAACGAGTTGTAGCATTGTAAACAACTGTTGTTAACAATGCTATTAACATTGGACAATATTTCAAATACTTTCAGAGATATAAGAGAGATACATATCAGAGAATATTTGTAAACGTATACTTTCCAAAATAATAGCAAAACCGACAGCTAACTTGATTTATTCTTAATTTATGCATACCCGGCGATATCGATATCTACTTTTTACTTGTTACATTGACGCAAACAAGTTTTGCCAATATCAATAATTCTTTTCACTGCCACGCCTCTAAAAGACTGCCAATTTATTCAGAATTGTATTCGCTCAGAGAACACGAGGAAAAAAAAAATCGCTAATTCTCTTATTAGGACAGAGTGAATTCGCGGCGTTTCTCGCTTCCGATTCTTCAGGTAAAGATGAGCGCCGGGGATGGCTCCTGTTGCCAGTCGTTCTGTCTACAGCACAATGGCGTCCCGCCGCGAACGCGCATTATTCCGCCCAATGTTTCCCGCTTCCAGCTCGCGTACACATGTGCACGCACTCGAGCGGTATCTCGCAGCGTAACCCGGAAGAGAATATATGCCCCTAACCGTCTCTCCTATTATACGATCCCCGGGCCGATCGAGGGGTGAACTTATTTGGGCCACGGCGTCGATCCCCGGAAGGGGTGCAACCGTACAACTATAGCACCTTCCGTCCCCGAAGAGATGCTTCGCAGGAAGAACGAGAGGGAGGAGGGATGGAAAGGGGAAGAGTCATCGAGAAAGAACGGAGTTTACTATCCGGAATAGAGGTGGAGAGGAAGGGGTGACAAGTCGTAGGGATGCTGTGGGAATGTTCTCACAGGCGGAGAAGATCACCTGTAACCATTGTGAACGACGTTCCTTTCGGCGAAGGAATACACTTACCCCCCAGCGATCGGTGTCATCTATAGCTGAGATAATCCCGACGCAATCGAGAAGAAGCTCTCGTTCGAGTTCTGAGAATACTTGTTCGCATTTTTCGAGCGAAGAACTTCTTTCGGGAACTTCACTCGGCGCTCATCAACGAACTTCGGGAAGATTGCGGAAAATCAGGGAGAAAACGTTTCCCTCAGAGAGAAATCACGTGAGTAGAAATACAATATATATGAAATATTTATTTATTTGATTCACGATTAATTCTAATCATTAATTGATTTTATAGATTATGTCTTCTAATTTAAATCTTCTGCAATATCTGACTGATTGAATTGTGTTGTTTGACAAGAATGGAAATTTGTCGTAAGAAGAAAATTCTGCGTCAGTCATTGCGTGCCATTTTCCCGAATTTTTACTGTTACTGAGCAAGCGAGAGATCTTTTTTCGATGAAGCGATCAATAATACTCACAATGTACTTCATCAAAAATTTCATGTCCGCCTTAACAAAAATATGTTAAATGCGGACTAAATGCCGAGCGAGACATACAAGAATTTTGCGTGGGTACTACTTGCTTCATGATGCGAGGCAAAAGTATATCTGACGAACCAAGGCTCGCATATCTTTTCTCGCGCACCAAGTAACACGTGCAACCCTTCGACCAACAACACGCGGGCCGCCCCTTTTAATTTTAATTTCCTAGCAAAATCCCCTCTTTTGTAAGTAGAGCGAGCGGGCTAGTCGATTACCAGAGAGAAACGGGGCCGACGCGGGCGAGAGGAGGAAGAATGGATCGCGAGAGAGTGAAAGAAAGAGAGAAGTATAGCTGGAGGAAGGGAAAAATGGGGAAACGGCGTGGTGAGGAGCAGGCTCCGTTTTCCACGCACATCATCCCTTTTACATTTTAATTTCTCCCCTTTTGCGCCGGCTTTCCAAAGCGTCTTCCGTCTCGTTCTCGCTCATCCAGAGCTAGGTAGCATCCCTTTAACATTATAATGTTCCCTCTCTGCGCTGATACCTCCTTGTCGTCTGCTCTCTCTTTCTTTTCCCTCTGGCTTCTCTATACCGCCTCTGCGTCTCTCGATTTTTTTTTTCTACCCCTTCGGTGACGGTGTAACGTACCGATTTATGGGTTAGCAGGCGAATTCTAAGGAAATGTTATGCCACCGACCTGGAATCAATGCAAAAACCGTTGGAGGCGGTCGAACGCGTTACTAATTTTACGTTATTAAGTTTTCGAGCACAGACTTTCTCTTTTTAAACTGTCTCTCTACAGCTACAAATGAGAGAGAGAAAGTAGTTTAATTAGAAGAGATTTTTAAAATGTATGAGTTACCATTCCGTCACATTCAAACAGTTACATTGTAAGTAACATATATGAATGAAGTCTAAATGCAAATCTCTGCTTCTCAAACATACCGATTGACTTAAAAATTTTAGTCTAAATTTTCATCGAGGTTTAAATTTCGAAGGATTTTAGAAAACAAATTTTTTTTTTATTCTACTTAGAATTTTAAAATTTAAAACTTTTATCACACTGACATAAAAGAATTCTCACAAAAAATTTAAATCCTACATGCCGTATACAACATCTTCCTCTCCGACCACCTTGCTGGAATTTAACGTTACAATATCTAATATGCATCCCCTCTACGCGGAATCAATAACGAAACCGTTGGAAACTCAAAATCGTACTGGTTCGGATTATCGAGTACCCGAGAATCTATCGATCATAAGAAAAAGGGAGCGGGGAAAGAAATGCAGATCGCGTGCAATGTGTGTGTGTGTGTGTGTGTGTGTGTGTGTGTGTGTGTGTGTGTGTGTGTGTGTGTGTGTGTGTGTGTG
>NW_017305179.1:1458298-1468135 GCF_001594115.1 Trachymyrmex septentrionalis
GTGTGTGTCAATCGGCTGACATACATTAACCGCCACGACGGAAAGTGGATTAAAGTGATGGAATTATTTGCAGGGACTTTGCATACGTGCGTCTTTGCGACGGAACATCTCGCAATTGTCCCGCGATACAATGCACCTCTATTTGGATGCAACGCGCAACGGAAGTCCTTCTACCTCATCGAAGAAAGGATTCTCATATCGATGAAATGTCGCGGATCCGACGGTTGAAAATGTTATCCGATTACAGTATTCTATGTAAACGTTAAGCTTCTCTCTTTCGAGGCAATGCAACTGAAATCGTGAGGCGAACTATTGTAAGCAACGAGAGATATCTGGAAATCTCTTTTATATTCAAACTTCTAATCTATAATTATACATAAAGAGAGGAGGTACGCTTCTCTTTAAGTCAATTCGAAGTCACTATCAGGTTATTTAGTTTTAATGCTAAATATCTTAGTAATTTGACTATATCAGCGTAAAATTAAAACTAAAACTACTTGAAATATAAATTTTCTAAAATGGAAGCTTGTTACTCAAATATTCATGTTAGTGAATATACAAAATAAAGAGATGATAAATTTACTACAAAATTCCAAATTTGTAATTTCTAATTTTGAAATTTCTAATTTCTTTGCCAAATCTTGCGATAAAACGTAAGGATATACATATAATATCGACAGAAGATTAAAACAATTAACAAGTTCTGAAAATCTCTAAGTACTTCAGTCATTCTAATAAACGGTAATAGGGTCATTTTTCTACGTACTACAAAAAAATGCAGCTTGAAAGGGTTAACGTGTCGTTCGAAGAAAGTTCCGTGATTAATGATTTACATGACGGACCGCCCGGCATCAACCAGGCACGTTAGTCGGAGCCCAGCAAACGCAGAATAGAGATGACGTACAACGCTGCGGTCCGACGAACGATTTATTTTACAAGGTGTAGAAGTGCAACTCTTGACCGCCCATCAAAGTAACGAGTAGCCGGGGAACGCTCTTGGGGAAGCTTGATGGAATACTGACAAGAAGAGAAACAACACATCGGTCAGCATGGCTGCTCCGAGGGTCATCCGTCGACGAGCGATTTGCATTTACGATGCAATTGCGCATCCCGATGATAAACCGTCACTCTAATATCCGTCTTGTTCGCTAAATTTTGCTGAACGTTAGATCTCACGTTGCAGCCCGATGTACAAATATTATTTCGTATATAGATTATAATAGATTCTTAAAATTAATACAGTTAACATATAGTTTTCTAAAACATTTTCTCTTAAGATAAGATTATGTGCGCTCTTATCGATAGAAAAATATTTTAGGATCTTATCGTCGCACTAAACATACTTTTCTTCATAGAAATTAGAATAAATATTTTCGTAAAAATAATGCAATATACAGGGTGTATTAAATAAACTATTTAGCATTTATATGGTACATAATATACATTATACTGAGTAAAAAAGTCTTATATTAGTGAACATAGATCGGAAGCTGGATTGGTTGAGTTTTCGACTTATGTTCTACACTAAGGCTTTTTTACTCAGTATGATGTGTATTATCTACTATATATATAAATGCTGAATGGTTTTTTTGGACACCTAGTACTTCATGGAACAAAACACTTACATTTTTTTCATAAAGTAAGCGCATCCTTATTAATAGAGAAATATGTTAGGACTTATCGTCACACTAAATATGCTTTCTCTTTTACATTGATATCATCGCGACATTTATTCAAACGTGCGATTGTTATTAAACGAGCAGTTACCACGTAAGCGATTCGCTGGTATTTTCCTTGCAAATATGCCGGACCCTCTCAGCAGTTCAGGAGTAGCTACTAGCAAGATGGAGCAGAGAAATTATCCTTCGCCAAATATTGTCCCGCGCTGGGATCTCCGATCGGGAACGTCGTACCGACCGTGCGCGCGCGTGCAGGGAATAGAAGCAAAAAGTAGGGTCCTGGAACGGGCACAGTCGCCGTCGTGGATCTTTGGATTAAGACGAGCTGACGTGGCACGTGCTAGATCTTCTCAATGCTGCTTCTGCGGCACAACTCGAGTGACCATTGGTCATTGTCGCAGGAGGGAACGCAAAAAGGAAAGAGAACCGGTTACCACCTGCTAGGACGAACGGCAGGTCTTAACGCAAACTTGGTCCAGCGATCGCTTTAAGAGGGACGAAAATAAGGTTCTATTTAAGTGGCGCTTGATTTAGAGAAATTAAAAATAGAGAGATTAGAGAATTGCCTCTTTTAACTCTATAAATATAAATGATTAGAATTAACAGTCAGTGATTACTATTCGTGACAGACAAAGAATGTCGCTATTGTTGAAATATAGTATAATTTGAACAATCGAACTTTATAGAGACGTTCTGTAATTTAAATCTTTTTTTGGCGCACAAATGAAATTTCACTCTCAAGTTTCTCCCAAATAAAGAAAGGAGGACAAAGCCCGCTTAAAATATCTCATTCAAAAACTGTTTGATAACGTAATAGAGATGTTAAAAAGTAATCCTGACTTTTTTCACATTTTTCGAGAGCTTAGAACAGGCAAAAACCAGATTGCAAACAAAAGGGGCAAAAAAAATGATTGCAAATAGAGGATTAAAAATAAATTGACATAAGTTTCCAAAGTGCCTGAAGAACTTTCCTGGAGAAGAGGGGATTATTTCAGACTCGAGCATTTTAACGACGGCGGGAAAGAGTTCGTTGGTCACCGACCGCGATGGAGACATCCGCGAATTAGCATATTATCCGTTACGGTAGTTGCCCGGCCGTTTCTTCGCGGCACGATTCTTCCGGAGGATCTGCAGCCCTCTCCTTAGTCTTTTTATGGTCATCAGTCGGCTCGGTACGTTGACCGGCCGCAATTCGCTACATGCTCGTCAAAAGACCGCCAACCGAACCCCCTCTGTTTGATCGCGAGAGGCGCTCTGAAACGCACGCATGCACGTGTATGTATGTGATCCATGATCGGATCGTACGCGCAACGTGCGCGTTACCGTCCATCCGGCAAACAATAGGAAATCCCGGCTGCTCGCCGTCGACCTGCAGTCGACTGAAATCGGATAGGATTGGCCAACGCCCCGGATCGTGACCTGCGCTGGTCCTGCCGGCAACACCTTCCTGAACGTTACCGTGGAAGGGGTAGTCAGGAATTCAATTCCATCCTGGACGACGTTGGCGCCGGACGCGAATTCCTCCTGCGCGTTCAGCATCGTCCTGAGAAAGTACCGTTTGGGAAAGAAATGTCACTTTACAGTCTTGCGTTGAAGTAGTCGATTTAACGTAGATCACTTGTAAAATAACGTTTTTAAGATTTCGTTTCCATTTATTCCTCTATTTATTCACTCATACGATATGCTGTGATTTCATGTACTCCATACTCAATTGTATGAATTAGATTATTTAATTTCATCCGCTTTACCATTTGTGGCAATTAATAATAATAATAGTTTACACGAACGACGAAGAAACTCCCTCTATTAATCGCGACTCCTGCGAAATGTCACGATCATCATCATTGGTTAGATTGGCGTGATTCGTTTCTTCAGCTTGTAGAAAGATTTTGGCGATTTCTCGTTGAAAAATCCGTTAATTTCGCAAAATTTTGATCAGCCGATGCCACGACCTCATCGATATGACCTCAACTTGCTGGCAGAGGTACGTTGCTCATCCCCTTGACCTCTTGGCCCGCCACGAATTATACGCTCGTCAAAGTTAATGACATTGTAATGATCGTCCGGTTTATAGGAGCTCGCGACGATACCCCGAAAAGGATAGGGAGGAGGGAGGGAGGAGGGGCATTCTCGATGACTGATGGTCATCGCACGACCAGTGGACAGTACAGGGTTAAGGGTCAGATCTTCGGCTAATCCTGATTAATCGCGGGTCCTCGCGTGTTCTTTCCTTCAAGTACGAAACGGAGGGAGAATGCGGGGAGAAGGTTGCACTTGAGAAATGTCAACGGTGGTTACGGGCCCGTGGTTACCCCCCCGTCATGTTGCGATTCGAACGTTTGGGGATATGTCGAACAGATCGTGGTGTATCGCTCTCTTGGTTAAGGGTGGCGGAAAGGGAATGGCTAAAGGGAGCAGCATGTACTGTAAAAGAGGGTAAATCAGCATCGGCGTATGCCATCTTTAGAGCAAAAAGATTTCGGATGTCACGTCATTAAGACACAATAAACAATATAATTATTATGTCAGACACAAAATATTATATATTGGCCATTTGTTTAGTGTAATATAAGTTTGTTGTAATAATTTTATTTTATTTACATTCTTGAACTTTTAAAAGTGTCTTATCTTTTAGCGTACTTTCAAGTATAAAGTTTAAGTCAATGAAAGCCTTAATATTTTTATCGAACAATCGAACTTTATTGCGCAAATTGTATTATTAATAAGTATTAATTAATACTATATATTTAATGAAGGAATAAGTGATAAAATATACAATGCGTGCAAATGTGTATTATCTATGTAATCGCGCATATAATTTCGACAAGATCAATGAAATTGTCGAATTTTTCATTGAAGATCTACGAGTATATGTCATCGAAGAATAGCGAACGGAAGAATGCGAATTCGTATCCGGCAACGACGATCAAACTGGAATTGAATTCCGAGCTAGTCTGTAACTGCATTGAGAAAGGAATTTCTACAGGAAATACTGATCGCAATCAACCTTACGAAGTTTTCAAAAGCAAGCGGTACTTATTTGACTCAAAATATAGTATACCTAATACAATAAAACTGTACTTCAACTCACGTCAATGCAGACTCAGTAAATAAAAGAATGTATACCTTGACAAGTTAAATATAAGATTTCCTTTTCTTTGACAAAAATATCATATTTCATCTAACGTCATATCGCAACGTCATATCGAATTAAATGCCTCAATTTATATACAGACTCCTAATTTATATAAGAGCATCGGACAAAACTTACAAGGAGATAACGGCCAACGGCGAGTCTGACAGTCTGTCGTTTCGGGGCAATTTGACTGACGGTAACGTCTCATCCGGTCGCGGGTTAGACGCAACACATTACTGATATTCATTATAGCTGCGCGATGCAGTCGGACACGACGTAACGTATACGAGGTGCACAAAAACGCGTCGCGAGCATTACTCGCGGCGCTGAAAAAGCTCCCGGGCAAGACACAACGAAGGATTATGGTCGCCAGCGGGATGCTGCGGCGTGTGAGATGCAGGTCATCATCTCTCACGTCGTTTCCCCCCCCCCCTTCTCCTCTCTCGTAATGAAAGCCAAAAGAGAGGATCGGCGCGGTCCGAGGGACAGGCAAGGAGGATAGAAGGAAGAGAGCCGTTGTCCTGCAGGACGTCCGGGCACCAGGTGGCCAGGATCGGGGGCCCATTACGTTCGTGGATTAATTGTGATGCAAAAACTCACGGTGGCTAACGGAGTGATAGGAGTGTCCGTCTTCAACCCGGGTTCCGGGGTTCGGCTCGGTCTTTTTGTTTCGTCGTCCGCGCGAGGAAGAGAGGATGTGTGCGGCATAAGTTATCAGTGTGATTAAACAAGGGATTGCCCGAGCTGCGTCCTGCAACGGTCAACCCGGCCGTTGCAGGTGGCAGATTTGAAGATACTTATATTTGCAGACTTCATTTCCAGCGCGAAGAGTATATACATGTACATACGTACATCTCTCTATTCGAAATTTCAGAAATTAATTTCAATCTCGAATACACTGGAAGAAAAGATTGGCTGCAGCAATTTTCGGTTGCATTAGCTAATCGAAATCGTATACTGATATATATGTATATTACGGATAGGTTAACCAAAAATTGGTCTCGACAATCAAGAATTGACTGTTGCAAGTCAATTAAAAATGCTATGCCATATTTTACCATCTAATTCGTTGCAGCAGCCAACCTTTTCTTTCGGTGTAGAGATGTATGTATGCAGACGCGAAAGGATATTTCTTTCGAACTTTCTAATATCGTACCTGAAATACTAATTTAATGGCTGAAACGATTTATATAAGGCTGTAACTTAGAAAATTTCCGAAATAAATCACGAAGGTATCATCCTCTGTAATTATCGCACATCTCGTATCAACTGGTGAATCTCGCTTTGACATTCTTGGATCTTCCGTCTCAAAAGCTCGTGGTAGTCGTTTCGTTCCGCGCTCTAACACATCGCTTTAAAGCTGCGAAGGGTGAGCGCGTAGATGGCCCCGAGGGTGGTTGCCACGGCGGTGGTGGCTGTGAGGTTGGGTGCGGGTGGGTTTTGGGGGTTGGTGATTCTAAGAGGTCCGGCGCTCACACACGTGAGTCCGCTTTAGGGGAGGCGGCAGAAGGGAAGGTGGCTGGTGGCGGCTCTGGTCCATGGGACGCCGGTATTGATCTCTTGGTCCACCCGCACCCCCAGAAGTCTCCCCTCGGCCACGGTAAAAGGAGGGCGGATAGGGTGGGTAAGATGTCAGCGTGCGTACATACAAAGTAGCTCACCAAGCTCGTCCTGCCAACGTGTACGCGAAGTAAAGTCTTGTACATTGTCCGTGTTAAATAAGTTATCCTGCGGGGCGCGCCACCTACGGATGTACCCGCGTCATAGTTTTTGGATGATACGAGGCCCGCGAGTCTCGCCCCTTAGGGTTTCCCTTTACGTGGATTAGGTCGCGCTATGTGCGTACTACTATTGATTGAATTCGGCTACTTTTCTTCGGACAGTTTCATAAATTCGTAATGCGTCTTGTTTCAGTCGTTTTCCTTGGAGCAAGTTTTCCTGCGAGCTTTGTATTATCGGGATTTATCGCAGAAATGTGAAATCGTACATTATAAGTTATAAAATTATGGCGAATTAAATGAGTTAGAATTGCCAACTTTGCCGAGTTAAGCAACGCGATTAACGTGCTTTAGTAACCATGAAAACAAATATCCATTGAGGGAGAGAAAGAGAGAGGGAGGGAGAGAAAACTATATATCTTTTGATCATTTTTTAAATTACAAAATTTTGCTCTTCATTAAATATTGGAACAATATTTTTTGTATATATATATATATAATTTTTAAATGTATTGCTCATTTTTTGACTCAAATTGCAAATTATACTCTTCCCCGATGATAATAAACCATTTCTCACAGTTAAAAGACCGAGACGGTTCTGTCTTACGATCTAAGCCACATTTACGATAAATCAAAGACCTTCCCTCCAAATCACGCTGCAAATCCAATGCATCATTTTCGAGATCGTAGAAGCCGATGCATCATCCGTTACTCAAGCGAGGTCCGTTTGTCACATAGCGTACACGTCGGTAATGTCCGACTTATCGTTGCTCCGCGCGTTCGAACGCGATACGAAATCCGGTCGATGATTTACACCTTGTCATCGGGTTACCCGGTATCCTCCGCTATTGTGTAACCGAGAGCCCCGCTCGATCTGTTCCGGGGAACACGCACGCGTGTATGTGCAATGTGCGTGTATGCGTGCAATCTCCTATCCCTTGACAGGAAGAGAGAGAGAGAGAGCAGAGGCACGCATCAAGGACGCAGAACCGTAATTATCCTCCTGTTCGCGCACGTACTCGCGTCCTTCGCCGTCGCGGTTCCATTATCCTGGGGGCGCCGATGCTTCTCGTTACGCTCATGCCGGCACGTAAGCGTGAATAATGTAAGGAACGGAGGCCGGAGGAGGGAAGAGGGTGGAAAAAAAAAGGGACGCGTGGAAAAAGCCAATAAGGGTTGTGTCCGGCGCGGCGCGGGAAAACCCTACGCGCAGATACTCCCCCGGGTGTCGGAGTTACTCCTTACGAAAAGTCTCCCTCTTGCTTTTCCTTCGCTTACACTCCGCGTTGCTCGACGAATTTTTTCCGACGTGGAGAAAATTCATAATGTGCGTGTCCGGTAGTTTAACTACGGACGGATTATTGATTCGATTCTGAAGACTTTTAAAAAAAGAGGAAAGGGAACGGACGGGATATTCTTACATCCCTCTTTTCTACATACGTATCGCGAGATACAAGAAACAGGATAGTTCCGTAATAATTATGAAGATACGGAGCTGTTATTATCAGTTAGTTAGTTTAATCTCTATCTTAATTTAATCTCTGTAAAATATTTTTTGACATATAATCACGCGTCTCACATACTTAAGTAACAATTTAATCCTCTCAGCGAGAGGATGGTGTTGCATTTAAACGATGCGAAGTGTTAACTTCCGAATGGAAACGCGCGACTTTCGATTTAAACGCATCTCCTGAGCGCCTCTAAATTCTATAATCGCCGCGGTAATTCGCACCGTTATCGGTCGACGTGATCTAAAACGCCGACGCTCCCGGAGCGACCGCTTAACGATCAATTATATCGCGCCCGATAACGCTCTCGCTCCGGAATGACTGAGATAATGAATTTTCCCTCACCGTCTCCGTCCCTCTAGCCTCCGCACGTAATAGCGTGGAGCTATGCTGTCCAGGAACATCCTCGCACGCTCGCCCAGCACCTATCCAACCCCCACAGCATGGCGCATACACGTGTGCAAACTTGATGCACACACGCGCGGATTGTCGCGCGCGTCGAGCACTTGCGCGCCAACTTGGCACGGCTCTGGAAGCAATTTACATCCCCGACGTCTCTCTCTCTCTCTCTCTCACTCCTCACACAACCGCGGGAAGGGGTTGGTCGAGACCGGCGGGGGAGAGGAAGAGGGCTGGAGGTGGAGGCGACGGGGAGGCCCGAGACGGCACTGGAGCATTGTAATTCAAGTAATGTAAGCTTTATGCAAAATACATGTTAGTTAGGAGAGCACGAGAGATAGGGCTACCCTCCTTTCCACCTCGCTTCTCTTCCCTCGCAACCCTCTTTCCTCCCGCGCCTTGGTTCCGTCCTTACGTGCCCCTCTGTTCAAGTCTACAACGTTACTGCTCTCTCTCTCTCTCTCTCTCTCTCTCTCTCTCTCTCTCTCTCTCACTCACTCACTCACTCACTCCTCGCTTCCCTCTCGATTTTCTCGTCTCTCTCTCTCTCTCTCTCTCTCTCTCTCCACCTTTCTTTCCAGATGCCTTTCTCTGTTCCTCCTACTGTTACCGCGATCCACCCCTAAACGTGGCGGAGGAACTACTCTTACGTAGGCGTAAACGCAAAAGCACCGCCGTGGACAATGTGTGCTTTACAGAATGTAAACTGCTGTTTTTATTTATTAAACATTGTATACTATAATAATAAGAATAACGGTTGTTTGTGCGCAGAAGCATTAATAAGCTTCGTGTAATAAACTTCTCGAGGTCTGAAGGATTTATAAACTTGTTAAGAATATCGACAACAAGGATAAACATTTTGTTACGACGCAAAAAGATAATGTTGGAAAAAAATTGACATCAAAATTACTAATGCCATTATATTATAAAATAGACCTTTTTATAACGTTAAGCTGTTACATAAAAATTCATTGTACAAATGCGTGTGTATTTTACGATTTTTTTCCTTCGATGCTTACAAAAAAATGTCAGAAAAATTCCAAAAGGCTCTTACGCCATTGTCCAGTTGCTGCTCAAGATTGACTTAGGAGCAGCAACTGGACAATGGCGTAAGAGCCTTTTGGAATTTTTCTGACATTTTTTTGTAAGCATCGAAGGAAAAAAATCGTAAAATACACACGCATTTGTACAATGAATTTTTATGTAACAGCTTAACGTTATAAAAAGGTCTATTTTATAATATAATGGCATTAGTAATTTTGATGTCAATTTTTTTCCAACATTATCTTTTTGCGTCGTAACAAAATGTTTATCCTTGTTGTCGATATTCTTAACAAGTTTATAAATCCTTCAGACCTCGAGAAGTTTATTACACGAAGCTTATTAATGCTTCTGCG
>NW_017305179.1:1468235-1473703 GCF_001594115.1 Trachymyrmex septentrionalis
ACAAGCGGTGCTTTGCCGCTATTAAATTAATTACTATTTTATTTAATTAAATTATATTAATTTCGCACGTAAGATATGGATACTATCTTTGTCCTACACCATTGATCCGAGAACAGTCTCTAGGGTATCGGTTGGAATCAGAAGGGGTTTGTGGACTTTGACTCATGCGAAAATTCAACGGCGTAGCACCCCTCCGAAAAACCGTCGAACAGCACTCACATTCGGAAGACTTTGTCCTCCTAATAATCAGGAAGACCACTCAATTAAGAAATTCCTCTTTATTTTGAAAAATTGATCCTTGCGATTAAAGTAACTCATTCTTGAGGGAATTTAAGAGATTGTTTTGTCTCAATTTTCTACACAGGCAATTTAAGAACAAATGATCCATGGTGTATTAAAACATTTGTACATTTCACTTCTGTTCACCTGTTTTTATCTTCGTTTAATTTCTTAACTTAAAATATAAGATACTTCGAATCTTAAATAATACTTTCTCAGACAAACGATGCTTGACAAAACGAGAAATGTACCAACAGATTTTTCTCACGAACGTACAATTACCGATACCGCGTCTCTTAGCATCATCGTTTATTTTGACTATTCCATCTACCGACTTCTCTACCGCGATGCATTGGAAAGAAATTGGAGGAAGACAAACAAGAAGAAGAAGAAGAAGAAGAAGAAGAAGAAGAAGAACAACAGTAAAAAAGTTAACGATTGGATACATTTTCACAGATCGCAGATGTCAAAACTCATTCGCGTCCTTGGCTCTCGGTCTTCTTCTCGATCATGCATCGCAAAGTCTTGCGAATGACACGCAACTTCAATTAGAATCGCAACGATGTTACGTTACGCGTCGCGGAGTAATTTGCCCGGCGCGGCGTGTAGAAAACAGGCGTGACAGGCGATGCCTGGCAGTCGGAATCGTTCTGATCTTGTACTACGTCGTCATTATCGCGAAAGCCGCTTTTTAGCTCAGATATTTGGAATGTCACGCAACGCTACGCGATATGTTTTCTCGGTGCACGCACCGCATTTAGTTCCCAGAACGCTGCGTGTCGTCGGAGCCGCTATCGTTAAAGGAACCACATTTACACATGCACATAAACACATACATACGTACGTTACATATGTATATACGTTTACGCCACGAAATGATTTCAAAGTGACTAGTACACAATTTTAGAGTATTTCTCAATTCTCAGCTCACTTCGTGTACTCACCCTTATTTTCGTATCATTTTATAAACGGTTTGCGTGTTTTATCTTTTCCATTTTCTTCAACATTATCATAATGTAAGAGAGTAAATCTCGTTGCCGAGCATTACTTTGTGGCCTCAATCTTAATGAGTGCTATTAGTGCCAACAAAATTCTACAAACCTCGGCCGATGAATCATTTAGGTAAACCGCTCTATGACACTAATTATTAACGGCATTTTGACC
Organism: Trachymyrmex septentrionalis; assembly: GCF_001594115.1. Lineage (NCBI taxonomy): Eukaryota > Metazoa > Arthropoda > Insecta > Hymenoptera > Formicidae > Trachymyrmex > Trachymyrmex septentrionalis. Next base: position 1,469,679 of record NW_017305179.1, read on the forward strand.
GGCGACCCCCTCTCGACTGTCCCGCTGTCATACTCGTATACCGCGGCATATCTGCAGCCATAAGATCCCGTATCTAATTTGCATGGGGCTTAAGCCGAGCCCTCGTCCCTAAGATCGTGGAAACGACTTTCGGCCACGGAGGCTCGGCCAAGTCGCCACGGGGGTGGCACGTATATACTATATGTACGCAGCGGAGATGAGCTACGGGCAGTTCTGACCCCCCTCGGCGGACAGAAATTACCCCCTTATCTTCCCGCGGCACGGCCGGCGCTATATACTGAATCCTAATGCTCAATCTCAAGATAAACGCGCGATCCAACCCCATCCGCGCCGCCACTGCCTCCCCAATCGTATGGGGTTCTATGCGCCGCTTCATATATCCAACCTTCTCATTCGATCGGTGGGAGCTAACAATCGAAGGGGTAATAAAGGGCCGAAAGAACGCTAACTATTTTATAGAATAAATACACATAAGGGGCAGTACATTCCAAATTTATTATTATTTACGAGCAATTAACATTCTTATCCATAACATACAATACATAAATCAATTGTTATATAGTAAGAATTCGTGAGCTTTAAATAATTGAAATATAATATTGAGAATTTTCAATGGCACGTCATGTCGTACATACGCGAAATCATATTCAGAAAAAAACGATATATATCTAATATATACAGTGTAACTTTTCTTATCTAATTGTACGCGATTATAAATCGTTATTTCTCTCTGAGCTTCATTTTTTTCGTTTTCCATTGAATGTAACGAATGCTGCATTTCTGCCAATCTGCAAGTGACTTACTCCCAATGGCAGAATTTCTTTCGGTTTTGTAACCCCTGATGAAGTGAGCCGAAACGTTCGAAATAAAATGAAGATAACCATCTCTCAATATCTGAAGATTATCCTATCTCTTCGCTTCTACAACAGCGTATGACTCTCATCTGAATTTGTATTATTTTTTTATTTTATTGTTTAATATCATATGCTTTAATATTATTACGTTTATTAAAAATTCTGAGTTTTAATTTCTAATAATTTGTTCGATCGCTTTTCCGAAGACCAAAATAATTCTGAGGATACGATATTTGCAAAAGAAAAGATTTTACCTTTTTGTATACCTACATAATAATTGAGAAAATGAGATTTTTAATTTTCTTTATATTACTCCTGCATGTGCATGCAATTACAATGTTTATCGTTCTAAATTCTCGACATTCACAGTATCCGACTGTATCTTCATAGCACACCGGAATTCTAGAATTCCATATAAACACAGCAAACCTGCGACCAAGTTCAAACGAGGGGAGGGGGACTGCAGTGCTCTGTGAAAATTTGTTAATTCAGAAAATCGCACTCTGTAAACTATACAAAATTGGATGGGCAAACTTACGATAACGTGGGAGGAAAAAGGAGGAACTCCGGTAGCTACATAGCGTCACCACGAAATTTCGGCGAATCGTCGATCAATGAAGAGAAGAGAAGAGAGAAAGAAAGAGAGAGAGAGAGAGAGAGAGAGAGAGAGAAGCGAGAGAATGAGAGAAGAAGATGAAGAGACCACACCGTCGAAATTCGACCCTGAACGGACACCGAGGCGGATATTTCGTGACGTGAAGATTAAAGCTCGCGTGTTACAAGTGTATACACGCGTGTGTATACGTGTAAACGAAGCTCTGCCACGCGCGGACAAACTGCACTCTTACATTTACACTATCGTACGAATGAGTTAGGCATGTGTTCACACTCACGCACACTATTAACCAATAGTTTTAATACGTTTAGATTTGAAAAATAGTCGACGTTTCATCTTTTCTAACGTAACGATAACGATACTTTATAATAGCATTATTAAATAAATCAATTTCAAAAAACACGCACGAATGACGTTCGGAGAAAATTCGAATAAACGAAATAACTTACTTTCATCAAAGAATGGATTCGTTTCTATTGCAAAAAAGATATACGAAAATTGAAGAGATACAGATAATATGTAAGGCACAATATTATCATAATTTTATATTTATAATTTTACATGTTATGCATAATTGCAATATTTGACGATATATAACGATTGTAGTATTTTTTAATATATCGTTTACCGCTGTGGGTGCTCGCATGAAAATTTAATTTCACTAAAATTATATATTGCCTTCAAACTCCTAACTTATAAGTTTACGCGCGCGTTCCCGGGAAAACTCTTTAATACAAAGTTCCTCCTTCAACTAAACATATTTTGACTATCCGACTATTATGAGTAAACTTTTCCGCTCGTGTACCTGTAAGTGTATCCTCCGAAAATTCCACACGTCGGCAAAGGGGAAGCATCTACGTTTCGACCACATCGTCGACATGTCACCGACGTACACATTCACGGGCGTACACATACGTGCGCCCGCGTGAACACGGACGCATGCCGACGCGCGTAGAATGTAATTAAGATAAATTAGCGTTAAGGGGAATTGGGCTGTGGAGCGCGAGGGTGGTGGAACGCGAAAGGGTACGTCGGCGATTGTGTACGTCTGTGTACCTTATATATGGACACACGTGTGCCACGCGTGCACACGTACACGCTCTTATTACATCTGCCCGTTACACACATACACACACACACACACACACACACATGTGTGAGCTCAAGACCGCGTGAGAGTCTACGCGAAAGCTCGAGTATCTGCCGTATGAGTGTACGTGTGAAGGAGAGGGAAGGGGTGGGAGGGGGAGGGGGAGGGGGAGCAAGAGACACGTAGAAGGATGGCAGAGGGTGGTCGGAAAATGCGGGAGGGGGGGGGGCGCGGACGGTTTCGAGGGAGGCTACGAGGGAATGTCGGGCGGTAGAGCGTGTATGTGGGCTCTGTGCTTCGTGCGAGTAAGCCTCGTCGGCGTTACGGCACGCTGGAAGCTTAATGATGCATGCCGCCGGCGCCAAACGAGCATCCACTGATAAAGCGATGACCAGGAAGGGGTGCGGGGGGCGAGGAGGGATCGACCGACACGAATCTCTTTCCGTGCGGCGCGACTCAGGAGTTACATCGGAGGAGACACATCGAATGGGTGTCTTCTCGAGTCCCGGAGAAATGATTGATTCGAGCATGTATGCGCTCATTAATGTGGAAGCAACTAGAAATATTGTATAACAATGGAATTTTGCTGAATTCTATGCAACTCTTAGCGATAGTACCGATAATGCCGTTGCGCAGCTTTTTCACCGTACTCTCTAAAACTTTTAGAGCGAATCTCATTCCGAAGAGTGAGATCTCTTAGAGATTGAAAACTGAATCACTCTTTTTTTCAAGACTGGCTTAATTCTCACTTTTTAGAGTAAGATTCACACTTCGGAGAATTTAGAGTATGTGACACTTGCGCAACGTTAAAATAACGATACCGACGTTGTCGTTCAGGGTTTCAGAATTCTATAAGTTAAGAATAATTCCAGCATAATAAAGATAAATATTAATAAATTCATTAACAATTCTGAATATTTAAGTATAAGACTCTTCTAGACACAATTATGGTGTGCCAATATTATCCAAATCTTACTAAAAATATACGTTGTCTTTTATCTTAGCAAAAGAACGTACTATACGTACGAAAATAAACATACTGTATTAAAGCTAAGGATATTGTAGTGCGATTAATATCAGTTAATTGAATAAGTTGCTATTTTGTAAACATTTTGACAGCGATGTAGTTTTCCGTTGTTGCTAGAGATTTCTCCAAGCAGAGTGACGGGATAAAAGATAGATGTATAAGTAAAGAGAGTTGAGAAAGAGAGAGAGAAAATGGCTTCGCTGTACAATCGCATCGTAGCGATATCTTACGCGTTCGCCACGAGGTTTGGACAGCGAAGAGAAACAATGCCTCAGGGATGTTGGGGCTGATGGACGCTTCCGATACGCGCGAAAGAGGGCGGACGACTGAGGGTTGAAGAAGCATAGTAGCGCAAGGAAGGGATGACGGGGAAAAGCGGAAGGCGCGCGCGAGAGAGAGAGAGAGAGAGAGAGAGAGAGAGAGAGAGAGAGAGAGAGA
>NW_017305179.1:1473803-1475738 GCF_001594115.1 Trachymyrmex septentrionalis
AAGGTTATACCTCCCTAGTTTCGGCTATTATATTATTTAATTAATTAAGTTCGCGAGACCCTTCCAGGCCGTTCGCGTGATTAATAACATTGCATGGGCCGAGCGCTATTAGCTCGACCTCGGTCTGTGGATTTACGATGTTCCTTGACTATATGCATGTATACGTGTGTACATGTACATTATGTTCTTAGACATCATCTGGACCAGTCAACGCCAAACGCAGGATGTCGGATGTTTTTGTTGTATGAGCAACGTTAATGGCGAGCCGAGAACGTTGTGAATAAATATTCTTCCATATTTTTGTAGGACCAAAGATCTATTTAATTCTGCACGTTCGCTCATGTTACACTGGCGATCATGTATCATTGTTTAGAAAGACTTCTAATTCCATTGCGAAAGTTGTACTAACAAGATATTGAAATTAGTTGGTATAAAAATCTACACTTAACAAAATTTAGTGATTAACAGTCACAGGTATCTATATTTAAATAAATTCACTGTATTGAAGGACAGACGAACGTTAAATTAGAGGGTATATGGTCCATATTCTTTCTTATTTAATAACAATTATTAATAGCAATACAATATAATTATTAATATTATAGGTATATCTTAGAAAAAAATAAAGAAAGCAGAACTTTTTCTAACAAAATTTTATTCTTAGTTATAAAACGAGCGTTTTTAATATAGTCAAGTAGTGTTTCATCACGGTGTTTTTACAAATTTTCGCAATAAAAATTGAGCCATGCACTCCGTCCCGACGGACGCGTTGGACGACGTTCTCTTTTATTGGCAAAGAAGAGTATAGTGATCGTTAAAGACTCTTTATCTCGTTCCGCTCGAGAAATGGAACTGTCGCTGGTAACTTCACCGTGAGAGAAATACCACGTAGCTTACCCCTTAGAGATAATTCGATGGCGATTTATTTCCATTACTGTCGGAAATCAATGTATCCTTTTCTACAAATCGTCGATGCGAATCCTTCTATTATAATGACAAAGCTTGGGATAAGATATGTTAATACATATTTTTGTACAGCTTGAAATAAAATTAACGTAACCAGGTGTAATATTGACACCGATGTCAAAAAATACACGAGAGTTTCACCGAAGAGAGTGAAAGAGAGAAGACTTAATATTCGAAAAAACCATTAGGAAAATTTACATTCAGAATATCTGTGAATAAAGAGAGAGAAAGCTAGATACTAACGATGTTAGAAGAACCTTTTAGGAAGAAACTTGTAGGAAGATCCTTTTCAGGATGTCCATCAAAAATGTCTTCAAAAACTGATTCAAAGAAATTCCTTCTTTTTTTGATATTTAATGACTGTCACGTTTATCGTTTTTGCTTTTTGTTAAAAAACGTGACAATAAATCATTATGGTATTTCATTGTTGCGCGCGTTATTTGTTCTCATTCGTGTTTCTCGTTTAAATAAATTTTTCGAAGAACCTCGTTTTTCTGTAGAGTACAAAAAATTTCTTGACACGAGGAATTTTTAAATCGTTTCCATATATTAAAAGAAAAATGTCTTTTTAAATTGAATCGTAAACAACAATGTTATGTACCTTCCACGAGTACCTTCTCTTTAATTTCTTTCTCGGGAAATATATATCACTTAAGTTGTTTAATTTCTAAATGAAGCAAATGGTCGTCGTTGGATTTTAGCGGAGCATGTTCACGTGTTCGTTATGAAATGATGTGCGAACGTGTCGCACAGAGAATCCCGGCCGCATTAGATAACTGCAGCGTAAAACGCGGCACGAGATGTCGCGTACCGGAATGGAATACGAATAAGAATGTTAACCATTCGGACGTTGGAGGATGGGGCGGCTCATTATCTCGCAGCGCGTTTTAGTTTCACACACACACACACGCGCGCGCGCGTGCGCAACGTGGTTACATACGTATGCATATTCGACGATAACCCTTCCCG
>NW_017305179.1:1475838-1483973 GCF_001594115.1 Trachymyrmex septentrionalis
CCTCGCAGCGCGTTTTAGTTTCACACACACACACACACACGCGCGCGCGCGCGCGCAACGTGGTTACATACGTATGCATATTCGACGATAACCCTTCCCGTATAATTTTGTCAAGATGACCCACTTTTCGTCGCGCTTTTTAAGCTCTTTGAGCTGTGCTTGTCCCGCGATAATGAGAACGTTAAAGTTCGTTATTTAACTTCCTTTGTACCTGCCGATATTAAAAAAGTTTAATGAAATTTAGAAGAACGCGAATAAAAAATGTAAACCCTACGAACGATTGAATGTAGGAGAGTTAATATATAGTTTTACAAAATTTTCACGTAAAACTTGCCCCTTTTTATAATAGTGTTTCTGCGATCGAGGAGAGTTTTATTCAGAGGCACAAATTATGAAACGTTTTGTATGTAATGTGTGTGTACCTAAAAAGAAGAAATTTATTTAATGTTTATTTTATATATTGATAAATATTTGAAGAATCAACAATATATTCTATTGTGATTTTGTCTCAAAAATTATGTTTTAACTTGTAATTTAGATACTAGATTGTAATTAAATTTTAGTATATTAATAATTATTTGTAATTAATATACCTCGATAAGATGTCTTTATCAATAATTGAAACTTTTCGATCTGAGTTATGTCTACTCTTCCAAACGCTATTCTATTAAACAAACGTTATATACGAGTGAAAAAAATAATCAATATTATCTAAATCTGAAATTTCAAAAGAGCGAAAAACGACCGGTGAAATCGTATTATCGAAATTGGATGGGGATGGAAAATTTAGGAAAAATGCAAATGTGAGTGGCAGTTGTCGAATCGTAAAAGAGAGCACGAAATTCGCCAATGTCGGCCTTATCGTCGAGGGGAGTTGAAGTCCAGCCGGTCGTTTCGGTCGAGATAAGCCAAGTCCATTTGCAATATCTAATCTCGTTGTAAGGTTAAAGAGCCTCCAAGCGACACTTTATACTTCGGTTCACTTCGACTTCCTGACCGGACTTAGAATAATGTATTTGATATGCATATTGATAGGTGCACAGCTATTTACTTGAAAATCAAGAATAAGCAACAGAAATCGATTAGAAAAACATGCATTTGTTAGATTACTTCTAAATAAAAGTGTAGCGATTTAATTTTTACAATACACAGAGCAACACAGTTTATAGTTCGATTAATTCACGAATATTAAAAGACAATTCATGAACATTAAAATTCTATTTAACTATGCCGGGGAGAGTTACAACAAGAAATTGTCGCAAAACTTTATAAAAAATAAGATTCAATAATTTTTTAATTGCACTTCTAAAACAAACGCATATCATATATTATAATTATTAAAAAAAAAAAAAATAACCCGAAAATTCGAACATGATCCATTTTGAAATGACAGAGAAATCGATTCATGACAACGAAAAAAATATCGAAACGTCATCGTAACATCACTTTTGCGATGACAGGCTAACTACTTCTATCAACCCCTCTAAAAAACTTACACAGGGTTATTGACATGTTATACCCTCGTAAAGATACTACATATTCTCTGCGAGCATATAACACCAGAAGCACCGTTTGCATTATTCTAGGACTTCGAAGGGTAGCCTCTTTAAATTAACTCTCGAGGATCTAAATTGGCTCCGGCCGATCGTAATTGGTGCATGGAGAAGTAATCGTCCGTTCAAGTCTACCTGCGCATTTTTGGGTCATCGAGGGTGAGATAAGAGCGTCAAATTAAACAAGGTATTTTATCGTGTCGTTAAAAAAAAAATCGGTCACTCGCTGTTAAAAAAAGATCGGACTCGAAAATACATATTATCGCCGTGCAATTTTAAGTTTTAAAAAATTGACTGTAGGAATTTAGACGTCATTGTCAGATGCTCACTTTTAAGGGTCATTTTTGCGAATTAGTCGCGCGTTATCTTGAAATGAAGAAATATCGACCGGCGGCAAACGAGCTGCTCCAAATCCTTTCAAAAGCCGAATCGACAACGTCCCGGGGGAAGATGATCTCGTCTAGTCAGCGCGAATAATTATCGGCGAGGAAATAGCTCTGCGCGCCGGCGAGAGGAGGAACGTGTGCATGGGGAACAGAAGCGCATAAAGGGAGAGGAAGGAACGATCGTCGTGGTGGCGACAATCGGTAATTTCTTCGGTCATCGATCATCGTGCCGTGTCCTACCGTGATTGGCCGAGCGGACGGGGTTGCGGCCGGAATACGACGACGCCGATTGGCTCGGCACCAGGGTGAGAAAATCTCTCGCCGCGAAGTTCAATGCCTGTCGGACGGGATGATTTATTCGCAATGACGCTCCTCTCCTCGTCGGAGAGGCCACGTTTTCCCGCCGATACGATGACACGTTCGCGAAACTCTCTGCATTTCTGTGCGTCGGCGATTTTCGAAACTGGCAACAGCCATTCGGTGCGTCGCAGAACTGCAGCACATGGACACCATGTGAAAAAAATTTGCTTCCTGTGGGTTACCGGATACAATAAGAGCTTTCTGCAAATATCATCGAATCCTATTTTCCAAAAGAAAATAGCAAACCATTATTTTTACTCTTTGTCATTTTGAAAGAATAGCGCATATTGATAATTTAGGAAACATGTTTAACAGAGATGTTCAACAGGCACAAACTTTCTATTGTATCAGTTATTTTTTAAATATTTCCTGTTTTTTTTTCCTGCGAGTATTACTGTCATATACAGATTTGCTATTGTAATAATAATAATAACTTTATAAAATGCAAATAATAAAGAATAACATATGTAAACGCGATATAAAGAAAAATATTAATTGTAAACAAAAGGGGGGGGGGCGAGAGGTTGTAGCTATAAATGCAGATTTGACTTCTAACCTGATAATAAAAGTATAAAAGAATGACCTGTTTCTGTAAACATTCTGTAAACATTCTGTATTTCCTCCTGCGCTCAACCTTAATGAAAAAAAAGACAATTTTAATTTTATGTACTAATCGTTATGTCGCTTCTTTAATTAATAAAATGTATATCGTTTAATCGATCATAAATAATTAGCAAGAATCTACTAAACTTTGCTGTGACCAAGTCCGACTACAGGAATTTTAACACGTAGTCATCTCTCTCATTTCTCAAATTAATTAATAACAACAGGATGGATTTTTGACAAGTGTAAGCTAATATCGGTGTTCCACTCAGCTGGTGTATCAATATTTTAGAATGAATTTGTGATAATAAAGCGAATGTGCATCGTCATGCATGTATTACGTTGGCATGTCTCGGTAAGACGTAAAGACCGCCCTGATGTCGTTTCCCACCTGAGATTTCGCATAATACAGCGCGGATGCATACTGTTCGTGCTTCCCTTGTGCAGGTAACTAGAAACACCCGATATACAACATTGTTGTCGCGAAACAATGGAGTTTGCGTCGGCACCTCACTCTACGTTTTCACCTCACCGAAATCCCCTAACGCGACTTCGTGCCTGGCTATCCCCCGCGAACAAGTGCACTCGGGCCTTCTTATCGCCCGGCCGATGCGCCGCAGCAAATTATGATTGCCCTAATTTCCTTTGACTCACGACTATCCGTTCTTTCCCGTGACATCGTGACTCGCCGGCACACGAAGGACAAGATTATTCTCAGAAGAACCTCTCTCAGCTGACGGATGAAAATTGATGTCGAAATAGAAGTCACGTTAATGCCATGTTACTTGTTGCTGTAAAAGCAGACTTGAAATTATTCACTTGTTATATGATGTCAAGTTGTGCGTGCATTGAATATTATGTTGTAATTTTTTAACCATTATATTATATAATTCAAAGTTCATTGTTTACATGCCTAATATTTTGCCTTTTAATTGATATTTATAGTGACATTATTTTTACAGTATTGTATTTTTATATCGTTACAAAATATGATCTTGAAGTAAAACAAGGTCTTGAAATGAATTTCCGAAATTTTGAAAAGTGGAGCAATGAGAGGAAAAATAGATTAAAAATGAGAAAAATAAAAAGAAAAATCTGAGACAAGTGTGTGACAAGTCAACGTGTAACTGATGTCTTGTCATTGGTTAAATGTTACAGCTCACGATGAATAACGGTGAGTGAAACATGAATAATAATAAACGCGGTGCTAAAGACGAACGATTGGCTATGAATATTAGATAAGAGGGAATATTGGATAAAGAAAGTTCCATGCTAATATTCGCGTAGCGGGGTGTACAAAACTTTCAAAGTGTAATACTTAGGCGTCATAAATTCATTTAAACCCCTGGTGACGTAATATTTTGCCAAGACGTTCAGAATGGAGTTAAACGTCCCGAACAAAGTTATATTATCTTCGAGGAAACTTGCAACAAGCAAATCTGCGAGAAAAAACGGATAATATTTTTTTCGTGCAAATAAGTTAGTCCGACAACAATTTTCTCAGCAATACACGACGAAAGTAATTTGAATCTAATTAAATCTTAATAAATTATTAAATAAGTTTTCAATTATGACAAACAGATATTTTTCATATTACAATAATGTACTATATTGAATTTTCACGATTATATAAAGAGATCCTTTAAAAACCCAGAGTAAAATTAATAATGAAACTTTATGTAATGATTTTATGCTCTATTCGACAATCGATAATTCATTTATCTTTGACAATCTCTAATGATCGAGGCATCGATATGTTAAATGTAATGAGTCCTGAATGTAATTTGAAGCAATACTAGTATCCACGGTAAAATTATAATTTAAGATAACTTAAATCGTAATAAATGGTTATATTTAATTATCTTTGGAAATAAAGTATCAAGAATGCGGAAGCTATTCCATGGCAATAAAATATTTTCACGTGGACCATTATCGTCGTAATCTCCTTTTGCGGGATATTAAGAAAACTGAACGAAAGAATTTACTTTGTGTTCTACAGGCAAAAACGGATTAAGCTTTAATCGATGCGACACGACATCTCCAATGTTCTCGTCTCCTCGGCAAAACAATGAATCATCCATCACGATTCGTTAGAATCTTTTCTGTTAATAGAATGGAAATTTTGTCCACACGCGATAAATTAAGAGATTAACATTCGAGCGTTGATTTATAATATTCTGGATTATTCATGTTTTTAATATAAACAAAATAACTACTCATTGTCATTTTTCTTTATATTCTTCATTACTTTTTATGTTAATCTTTCTGCCTTTTCTTCGTTTTTGAGGTTTTTAATTACTAGTTTTTAATATTAGAATTTTATGATCTTGTTGCGACTAAATAAATTATATATGTTAAATTTTTTTTAATTATGTATATGTAAATGTATATGTCGGCTTTATTGCTAACTAAAAATATCCAAACAAAATCCATTTAGATATGTAGAATTCCAATATCATGTACTTTTATGTTCTCTTTTATAGCGCATCTAAAACCGTAGTAAACTAGAAATTCTTTTTGGTAAATATGATTAGTTACGTATTAAAACTTGACATTTAAAACATCATTCAGAACCTTAATATGTAACATATTCTAGTAACAAAGATGATTATTAGATAATTTTAATAATAGCATCCTAACATTGCTCTTTTCCAAAATAAATATTTCCAAAAAAATGTACTTTTTAATTATCTCAGCTTTGAATTAAGTTTAAATAATGTTTGTATGTTCACACTAACGTTTCGCGTTTCAGCGATATAAACGTGAGCGAATCAATTTATCATATATTCCAAATTATTACATTTTAAAGTACAATAAAACGAAAATCGCACCTTTTGCTGTTACAAATTTGTTAGTCCACTTCTTATTTCTATTTTCTCTCGTGGATTTCTCTCGTTGAATTTTTCGGATATCGTTGGCAAATTTTCGCGTGAAACAAAGCGGACGTGGACAAAGGATTTTTATGCCCCGTTCTCGTTGATGTTTCCTGCGCTCCAGAACGAGGAACGAAGACGAGAGGACTATAGCGAGGGCGAGAGCCGGATCAAGACGCGAGACGGAGAAGAAGAAGAAATCGAACCGCGGTCTCGCATGGCGGATCAACGACGCATCGAAAATTAATGTGAATACCACGAAACTGGTCCCCGCGGTATTCGCCCGCGGGAACGGTATTTCTGTATTTACCAATAGTATCGATAATAATTCTTCGTTCTCCGCCCTTCTCTCTCTCTCTCTCTCTCTCTCTCTCTCTCTCTCTCTCTCTCGTGCGTCCGACGATAAGATCTCCCTCGTGGGAGACGCGACCCCCGGAAATTATAGGTTTTCGCGGTTTGAATTATTTCCTGCCTCATCTCGCGAGGTGAAACCTTCGCGCTCGGTAAGGAATATCGTTACGATAGGAATGGGACAGATTGAGGCTCGTTGTGCTCTTCTCCTTCCCTTGTAGTGAACGTGAGGGTCATACGAGACGCAGCAGGTGTTGATCACAAATTAATCCTTTTGATTCCGTTCGCATATCGCGTATTATTATATATTAACCGCAGGTTGATAACAAGCTTCAATTTACACATTGAAGCGCACAAAATAAATAAAACGATACGTTTATTACCATTTATTTTTACGGATTAAACACACGCGTCGGGGATTATAAATACATTCGTGACACTTCTATATCCAAGCTACTCAACAAATATTATAATCGTTTTTCATTAAAAACATGACACTCTCTTCTGGTCGAAATAAAATATCACTCAGTCTTTTGTTCACACACCTTCAATTGAATATTAAATTTCAATTAAATTAATAACGTTGCTGTAAAATTACATTCTTCTTCTTATAAATTCTTATGAATTCGTAATATCGTTTTCGTGCAGTCGATTTCACATGTCTATAATTATCTGGGCAGAAAATGGCGAGCGGTCACCTATGCGGTGAATCGCGATTGAAATTCGTGGAAAACGTGTGAATGAACTTTAATTGTGCCGCGCAGCGACAAACAAAAGGAGCGAGAGTACCTCGCCTCCTCGGAGGTGGTTCCACCCCCCCCCCTCCCCCTCCCCTTATCCCGCGCGTACCTTCCTGAACCCTTCGCATCTCTCGAATCGACCGGGAAGGGAAAGGGAAGAGGTGGGGAGAGAACGTTCAAGGTTAAGGCAAATCGCGCCGCGGATGACGTCAGGATGCAGTTAAACTAGTTTTAGTTTTGGTCCAGCCGCTCCGGAACCAGGCCCGGACAAAGAAGACGCTGTGGGAACCGTAGAGGAGAGGGGCGGGGGAAAAAGAGAGACAGAGAGAGAGAGAGAGAGAGAGAGAGGGGGGAGGGGGGGAAGAGGGGAGAAAGGGGAAACGTGATGGAAATGCGAGATCTTTTCCAGCAGGATCCGACGCTCGGCATCGGCTGCGTTTCCTCTTAATCGAATTTCGGTCGTCCGATCGTTTCGACAATAACGATAACGATGAGAGAGGAAAGGAAAAAGGCTGCGGTAACCTTGAAACGTCAGCGTCCGGCGAACGCTTGATTAACTGGTTCTTTGTTGCTAACTAGACGCCGCCGTCGTAAAATGCCCGTTTGCTGAAATTACTATCGCCCGAGTGACTCTGCTCGTGATATATAAATATTAATGTCCGCAGAAAGAGAAAGAAACATATAGATAAAGAGGACGTGCGTTTCGATGTTTTGTCCTTTGGTTCGTAGCCTTAGATTCTTGGTCAAAATATAAAATCGCGAATGTAAAAAAAAATCTCTCATCACCATGTCACGTAAAAATTATTATAGGTCACCGCCGAAGAGAGAAATTAGCATTCATTTCGTGCTTGATATAACGATATGGAAAACCTGTTATTACACATATGATGGCTATTACATACACATATATTACGATATAATGTAATATGTACATAGTATCAGTTTATTGTATTTACTATTTATATTTATTATTTAACTGTGATATAATAATAGTCGTAAGATGAATTTTTTTTCTTGCAAATATGTCTCTTATACAAAGATAATTATTACAATAAATCTGTATATAATATGTGTATGTAAATTAATTTATACGAGAAAATGGTTAATAAATCTATAAACACATTATTACGATACAAATTCGCGTTGATCCTTTTTTAAATTAAATCTGTTTTAGTAATATATTAATCCCTTTCATGAATGATAATTGGTCGCATAATAGAAAGTTTAAAGATTTGTGAAAAATAAGATATTTAATTTTTATCGTAAAGT
>NW_017305179.1:1484073-1484850 GCF_001594115.1 Trachymyrmex septentrionalis
CTCTAATTCAATTTTGTTCTGAGCGCTCTATATATAAAATTCTATATAGAGCGCTCAGAACAAAATTGAATTAGAGCTGATTGACGTTGATACACTCGACGTTTAGGGTGTGCTACTGCGCTCCAAGTCTTCTCGATTATAATTGATTCGTCGACGCGACACACTCCCGAAAAGATCCGAAAGACGTCGAAGACGTCGACTACAACGAATCTGGAAAAAGAAAGAGAACGCGATGCGACACGTGCCCAAGCGCCCAACATTGGATCCGAAATCGTTGGCCCGTCGAAGAGCAGCGCGCGAAGAGCAGCGCGACGGGCCGCGGGTAAACCAGCAATCATACAGTGGTCCAATTACCATAAGAAGGGCTCTAATTTCACACAATGCTCCCTTTTCTCTCGCCAGGGCGGAACACGGTTGACCGCGATCGGACGGGTTGCACGTGGCCGAGAAAGGTCGCTCGAGACTCGATCGACTTTCACGATTTCTCAATAAGTTTCTCAATGGCTTTCGAAGGGTCGAGGCTTCTTCTCCCTTCGTCCGGCCAATATGACTCCTGTGTGTGTGACAAAAATTTGATACGGACGTGCGGAAAGATGAGGCTGTCGAGATTCTCGGTGACGGTGATCAACCTTTCATTAAGTGCGCGGGATCGGAGCCGTACGTGACCTCGTTCGCACCTTTTGCCGTGTCCTTTGGGGAATAAAACGGCACCTTTCAGTGAGAAGTGCCCGCTCGTCGTAATCGCGGCTTGCAGACACTTCTGACAATAGTATTATA
>NW_017305179.1:1484950-1494647 GCF_001594115.1 Trachymyrmex septentrionalis
AGTGAGAAGTGCTCGCTCGTCGTAATCGCGGCTTGCAGACACTTCTGACAATAGTATTATATGTTATGGTAATCTTTTGGGTCAAGCGTCTTTTTTATTCGTTGACATAGGATGGACGATGAATTGAAAAATAAGTCGATATATTTGAATTGTCTAATTGTAAGCGACAATACTGACGATTACAGATGTTTTTATGATTTTTTAATTGGTAGTTTACAATGATTACACGCGCGACAATCTTGAATTGTGATTTCTTCCGATACTTTTTAAATGTTCAACGCAACATAAAGATTTATGCTTGCTCGCCAATGACACACTAGGTCCGTTTTTTTATTCCTGCACTAGATTGCATTAGAATACTCTTTCTTGCTTTCGCCAAATATCAAACATATCTCGCTTAAGTGTCACAAGTTGCGTACTAGTTCATAAATCAGACAGATGTTCACTTTTCATTATTTCTTAACGCGCGAATGAAATTATCTGCCATAATTTTGTACATTTTCATAATTCCAAGCAGTGTCAATGCAGAAAACCGCTCTTAAACTAAATTACGAATTGAATATGCAGAAAAACTGCACCTGATTACCCCGTCAGTCCTCTCAGAGAAACGCGTTCGCTGACGAGAAAAATGTCCGGTGTCGGGCGAGGAATAAACACGGGTTTAAAAGCGAGAGAGGTACATAATAGCGACGCGCGTAAAAGCATTTAGTTCGCGCTCTGAACGAAGCGAGAGGAAAAAAGGAAAGAAACGGGAAAAGGAGGCTAGAGGTTAGCGTGGGTCGCGTCGCAGGAAAGGGAGGCTGGGTTAGAGCCGGCAAGGTGGCGGACGCATTTAACGCGGCGGGGGAGGGAGGGTGGACGATTAAAATTTCAATTCGTTTTCCGTGCGAACTGACTCAGCCTTTCTATTCGTCCTTCTTCAACGCCACCCGCGTTTCTTCTCATCCCGCGGACACTCCGCGCCGCCAAATGACAGCCCCCGACGTCTCTCGCGGAGGAGAACCACTTTGTTATAATTTCCTTTAATGATGGAACCCCGGTGGTCGACCCTCATCCCCCTTTGCCGAGCTCGCGGAATATTTTTTATTACTCTCCGCGATCTCCGACGACCAGACGGGCCTCCAAGTTCTTTCGCGAGATTGGGGCCACGGAAATGTGGCTTACGAAGGCTTCTGTCATGCGTCGAAAAAAAAAAAAAAAATTGTAAAAAAAATTCTTTTCACTGGACGTTTTGTTCTCTTTGTGTTATTTTTCTAACGAAGATTATATTAAATCGTAATAAGATTTCTGTTGAAAGGCAATGATATTGTAAGTGCAACGGATAACTGTTACAGATCAATCAATAATTCGTTTGCCGTTGTATAAATTTTCTTCTTTGCAACAAAATATAAAAGACAAAAAACTATAATATAGTGTAATACAAATTCTAATTAGTAATTTAGAAATTATAACTTTAGAGACTACCTGCAGGCTCTTCTCCAATTTAATATTATTGCCGTAAGCTTTGAATTTTTTATTTAGTATATTTTAATAAAAAAGCTTGAAATTTTTAAATAAATTAGAAATGAATAAATCTACGATCGTTGAAGCATCTCAAAATCCTTGATTTTTTTCATTTAAATATAACTGTTTTGTTATCTCTTCTTCATCACGTGTTTGTTGATTTGCGAGCAAAGCTCCACTGTTTTTCATATATGTAAGAAAAATGCTCAAAAGAGAGAAAACAATTTCATTATACGACAATAAGAAGGCTAGAGAAGGAAAAAAAAAGAGTCTATGTGCGGAAGAACGAAGGTGTACGTCGTTGCACGTGTTACGAGAAGTCCCGCGCTGTAGAACTTCGTGACACGGAGACTGCAGAGATTGGGGGGCCAGGGTGAGACTTCCTTAATAAAATGGGGCGCAAACGCCACGCCAGCGAATATCTAGCTGATAGTGGTTCGGTCAGCTCAGCGTCCACATCGAAAATGCCGAGTGGAGGCTGAGGGGTGGCGCAGGCGAGGAACTGCCAAAGCTAAATTCGTGGAAGGGTGGCTGCTGCTTAGGTCGATTCAATTTACCGTCACCCTCCGGCTGGTTGACGACCTTTTCGACGTATCTTAACGTGTCAGTGAATGAAAATGGTAAAATCGAAAGAAAAAAGAAAAATTACGAGCGGTGATTCGAAAAATAAGAATCTCTTAATCAGAACTTACGGAGCTATTAAAGAAAGTAATATTTACTTAGAACGACAGAATTCTTCGTGCTTTTGTCTTATGAGACTTTTTATTTACTTAATATCAATTGTTTCTTAATGAAGATGTTTAACAAATATGGCAAAAATATTGAGAACTTTCTGCAATTTTTTAAAATTATTAATAAATTACTAATAAAATAAATAAAGCATAAGTGTAAAATTCGATACGTATAACTGTGGACGCAATTAAAATATATTCCAAATTAATTATTTCTTTACAAATTAATGTAACATATACATAATACAATCAGAAAAATAACGGAAAACCAGACAGTTGTTCCGCCTTTTTGTTCATTGCGAAATTCTCGAACCCAGCTGAATGTAGGTATATGGCATACATTTAAAGCAAAAAAGGTTAATCGCTCCGCGCTACCTGATTCTTAATACTGATCATTTAAAGGTACCAGTCAGGTGACACTCATTCGTTTTGAGCCTACCACGTGCTCTGCATCGCCCACATGCAGCAAGGTTCTCTCCCCTTACATCATTGCCGTCGTGCAATGCAATAAACATATTCATAGTTGAAGTAAAGGGTCGAACGCGCGCGGTGGTGGATACAGTTAGATCGGGCAGAGACGGAGGGTAAGAGATCGGAATAGAAGACCCTGTCACGTTCCGTAGGCAAAGTGCACAGGCCGAGGAGAACTATATTCGCGTGTGAAAAAAAGATGTCACAAAAAACGCAAGGTCACATTTTTTTTATTCAATTGAATTGCGGAGCTAGATGGAGGGAGAGAGAGAGAGGGAGAGAGAGAGAGAGAGAGAGAGAGAGAGAGAGAGAGAGAGAGAGAATGGGGGCAAAAGACGAAAAAGAGTTTCGTTATCACTAGATAATTCCCTCGCACTTTTTACGCAGGCAACGAAGGGTTCGTGGCTCGGGGATTAATAAAAAGTTAGGCAAACTGTCGAGAGTCACGCTTATCACTCGGTGGAATTAGGCAATCTTCAAGTCGTTCGAAAGGATTTTTTGGCAAAGGAGCGCGAAGTCATTTGACTGGCTTGCGCCAAGTTGCAAAGTGCTTAAGAGGATTTTTCTTTGCAGGATTCCTTCATACACATGAAAATACTATTCTCAAAGCAGAGTAACGAGAGTTAATAACATTGACTCTCTCTCTCTCTCTCTCTCTCTCTCTCTCTCTCTCTCTTTTTGGTAATAAATTAATAAAATCTTTGAAAATTGATTCATATCAATTTATACGTCAAAAAATTAATACTTTACCAAAAAAAAAGATGTTGGATGCTCATCAAGATACGTGTAAAGTACGTTGCTCGAAAAAATCGGCGTGTGCCCGATTTGAAAGATCCATCTCGAGAGTCTCGAAGAATCTCTCGCTGTATAGTTGGTGAATAAAAACGAAAGACCGGCCGGCGTGGCCGGTACGCGGGCGT
Organism: Trachymyrmex septentrionalis; assembly: GCF_001594115.1. Taxonomy (NCBI): domain Eukaryota; kingdom Metazoa; phylum Arthropoda; class Insecta; order Hymenoptera; family Formicidae; genus Trachymyrmex; species Trachymyrmex septentrionalis. The sequence goes on from NW_017305179.1 coordinate 1,488,576, forward strand.
GCAGACGAGCGAGGATTCCCGTGCCATGCGCACACGTCCATCGTGTTCTCTCTCCGAAGACGCGTCGCGTCGTAGAAGAGGGAGGGAGGACGTAACGGCGAGCGTCGTAATTGAAAGAGGACACATTCAAGTGTGACGAAGATGGGACTAACGGAGAGAGACAAAACGCGCAGCATCTCCTGTAGGATTCGTCGTTTGTCGAGAGCGAGCGAGGAGAACGAGTAAAGCAAGAGGAAGAGAACAGCCAAACACTCGTTGGAAGGAACGGAGAGGGAGGATGAAAGCCGGGAGGGGTAAGGAGCTCTCAAATTTGGTTGGCTGTCGCTTTCCACCGTTTTGTCGTGCGTGCCTATCCCTCTTCAGGCGAGAATCGGAGAAGATCGACTGTAGTCGAAGGTAGTAGTGGGGTTGGTACACCGAGGAGGGACAGGAGTAAGCAAGGAAAAGAGAAGAAGGTAGGAGGGAGACAGACTCGTGTTTCGGCCAAGTATTTGGACGAGACAGGAGGGAGAAGCTTAAGCGAGAGGAAGAGAGAGAGAGAGAGAGAGAGAGAGAGAGAGAGAAATTGAGAAAGAGCGAGAGAAAAACATAACGGAGAAAGCAAGAAGGACGAGAGTTCTTCCAATGAAGGGAGCGTGATGGAACGATGGAGCCTTCGTGAGAGAAAGAGAAAGTTTTATAACGTTGAACGGAGAAAGACATAGATTCGCTGATGTGCTGGAGAAAGGAGAAAGACGTTCGAGAGAACGATAGAGCGAGTGGAAGAGAGACGATTATAGAGAACGAGGGGAAACGTGTGGAAGTCTGAGAGAGAAAGGCAGAATTCGAAGAGTCGGCAAGTGACGACGAGAGGGGGTGGCGAGTATTGGCAAAGGAAGCAGTGTGGGGCGGAACACGAGCGAGGGAGGGATGAGGGGAGGAGAATGGTGCCTTGGCGCGGTCTCGAAACTACAGAATTTCAACGAGAGAACAGACTAGTGCCGGCGTTCGTACGACACGGTTCTACGATAGTAGTGAGCAAGTGTAAATCCGAGAAGAGTGAGAGAAAGAGAAGAAGAGAGAGAAAAGGGAGAGAAAAAGAGAGATGTGGGAAAGTGGGGGTGACCGAACGGAGGGGTGAGAACGGCAAGTTGAGATGGTTGCGTTCTCATTGTATTCACTTCTGCCGTTCTCGCAGTATACCTGTATACGTAACGTCAGGTGATCACTTTTCAAACACCCACGATCAGTTGTGAACAGACAGACTCCGAGTAAGCTACTACATACGAGAAGTAGACATTGTGGATTGTAATAAACAAAGTGTTAAGTGAATCGCGCTCGTGACAGTTTTTAAAATAAAGATTGTCGGGAGTTTAAAGCTCATTTTCCTTTGGAAATTCAAATTTTCTTCTTTTGAGACACCGTGTGACCACCGTCTCATTAAACGAAGGCGAAGAATTGTCCCGAGTCGAAGAATGCAGAGGCCACTGGCGATATGTAAATCATGAGCAATACGCGCGTTCGCTTTTATTTTGTTTTGTTCGTTCGGCCGCCGAGGTAACCGGCGTCATTCAAATCTCGTTATCGAAAGCCACGTCCCCGGCATTAAGCAAGTGGGATTTAGCAAGTGGGATTTAGCAAGTGGTACCGTCCCGCTGTCGTCGACGTCATCATCGACACGTCGTCTGGCCGAGACCGACAATGCTGCATGCAGTGATCATGATTTTTCGAGCGACATTGAAATGGAAATTCGCGTTTAGAGTCAGTGCAGTCATATGATAAATGTAGAACACGCTGTATCCCCCGGTTTTTTTTGTTTTCTACTTCCTTCTCTTTTGTTTTGTTCGAAAAACCTCTTCCCCATCTATCCCTACCCATCACTACCGGCTACTCAGCTGTCAGTCAAAGGCGCGCTTGTTTCGCTCTTACTGAGATTGAATTCGTACATGTGACACTCAACGGTGCCGCTTCGCGTTATCATCGTCATCGTCGTGCCCATATATTCCATGTGATTCTATCGCGTTCTACACGGAATTCAGAAAGTGGCAAAGTGAAACAATCGAAAATAGAAAGAAAGGGAAAGGAAGATTGTCTTACTTGCGCGCGCGCATACAGGCGCATGTCAGGTACTCATGTATATTTCGTTCAGTTTCATTCTATTCGCATTGTGCATAAACTACTGTTTGATCGTGTGTATCTCGAGTAAACGACGATTGGAGTGCGCGACTTGACGGTCGAGACGAAGGGAGAGGACAATATGAGTGAGATGACGAGTGCCGTTGAAACGCAACAACAACAGCAACAATACGTAGACGATAGTTCGAATGCGAAGCTTCACTGCAAGGATTGCGGTGTAAAATTCGAGAGCGAGAAAAGCCTGGAAGTGCATCTGCGTTATCAACACGAAAATTTGCTAAATCAATGGACCAAGACACAGCAAGAAGAGAGCAATAATAACCATAGCAAGACTGGTAATCATAATAGTCACGTGAGCCGGGACAACGTGCCGGCGGACACGAGTGAAGCATCATCGATGTCGCCCTCTCAAGATTCAACATCCTCGCAACAAACACAGCAACAGCAACAATCGCAACAATCTCACACACAGCAACAGTCTGCTATACTTTTATGTTCGCCATACAATCATTTTCGAACTCCAATGTATAGCGAGGACGGCTACTTCATGCAGAACGATCAGACTTTCATCTTGTCTCATCATCACTTTCCACCATCACAGGAAAACGGCCAGAATAACGGCAATCGCGATGGAGGTTTGCGCTATCATCCGTATCAACATCAACAATTGTATCCTTCAGATCGCACGACTTCTAACTCTACCAGCCCGCAAAGCCCGCCTTTTCAATGCGATAAATGCGGTGCCGTGTACGAGGACACGAATCAATTAGGTGAGCATATGAGAACGAGTCATTTGGACTCGCCTACCGCGTATCCATCCGTGCCTCAGTATCAGCAACTGGGCAATAGTCCTCAGCAGCAGGTCCAGCAGATGCACCCTTCGCCGCCTCTCTCGAATCAACCGCAACAATCTGGTTACGACTATAACGGAGTACAGACGATCAAGGCTGAAATGAAGCAGGAACAGCCTGAAGAGCAAGCTGAGATCCTTGACTTGGATTCTCATAAGGTACATCGATATGAAGAGGAGATAATGAGACTGCAGCAACAGCAGCATCAGCAACAACAACAGCAGCAGCAGCAGCAACAACAGCAAGGACTTCAGATGCAGATGCATCATCAACAGGTGATGCAACAACAGCAGTCGCAGAGAATAGAACCGCTTTCGGTAAGTTCCATGTTGAACTGGCAAACTATGACTCATGATTATGCTGGACACCCATCAATGGGTCCCATAAACAATGTTCCACCTATCACTGATCAGGATCAATACATGCGCGGTCAACATATGCCTGTGGAGCACGGGCATCAAGGTTCATCGATACTCACAAGCGCGCAACCAATACCGAGCCATCAGATATCGGCTGGATTCGTGCAACAAACACCGAAAGCGCCACCGTTGGCGAATCAATCTTGGAAAAGTAACGAGGCACGCCGTCCAAAGACATACAATTGCACTGCGTGCAACAAGTGGTTTACAAGTTCAGGGCATCTGAAGAGACATTATAACACCACGCTCCACAAGAATGCTGTAAAGAATGGAAAGGAACCTGATCCAGCAAATCTACCGGTCACCAGTCATCATCATCCCAATAGAGATAATAACGCTGGTCATTCAACGAGCGGTAGGGGCGGTTGCGCTCCCGCGCGATCTCCACCGATCTCTACGCGGAGTCCCCCAAACTTGATGGCAGGTCCCTCGGGCGAGGCGACGGGGGGCCTGCTTCACACGCCCACCACGCTCTGCAACAACAATTCCAGCAGCAACAGCAGCAGCGAATCTTTAGCGGTCCTGGTGCAACAGCAGCAGCAGCAGCAGCCGCAACTGATCCCTCTAGGAATAATCAATTCCCCGGTGTCGCCACTGGCGGGGCACCATCAGCAACAAATGGGTACTGCGCCTCACCAAATGGGCCTCCAGCAGCAGCAGCAACTTCACCTGCCAACGGTTTCGTTGGGCCAGCCGGTGGTGCATCATTCCACGACTTCGCCCACCATGGCCCCACCGGCGCACATGAATTGCCCTTCACCAATGGATTCATCATCCCATCCGGTTCATCACATGAACTCGCTGCCCGGCTCGGGCCATCCAGCAATGACTTCGTCCACGGTGATGGGGGGTACTACGATGCCTCCTCAGCCGTACCCAAACGCCTTGCCCCCCCACGTTACAATTACTACCAACATCCCGGCGGTCCCACTGGAATCTACCCAAGTACCTACCACCATGCAGCTAGCTATTATTGGTAACGGCCAAAACAAGCAGCCACAACGTTGCTTGTTACCCGGTTTTAATACCATCATGTCGAATTTGCCGGATTTTGAATTGGTCGTAGATCAAAGCCAGATACAGACCGTTAACGTGGGGGGGCTAAATGTAGAGGAGATCGCTCCTCAAGAGCCCTTTGATACTTCGACACCGATCTTTGATCCATTTCCGTCACCGTTACAAAAGGTGAATAATGTGCAAAACATAGCAATATTGCAAACGAATGAAAGCAATATGTTGCCAAATCAAGATATAGAAATTGCATTGTTGAGATACGAATTCGATCGACAAAATGATATGCAGAATAACAATCTAATACCGATAAGCCAAGCAAAGGAGGATTTGGATCCAAATATCGGCTTGCAGCCAAAGAAACAGCGTAGAAGCAAAAGTAATACGAAGAAGCAAATTGTCACCACCATCAATGCTAATTATATCTCGCAAGACGGCGTCTACAAATGTCTCAATTGCAATAAGAATTTCAACAGACCCTGCTATTTGACACAGCACAACAAGAGCTTTCATTCGGGCGATAGGCCGTATAAATGCAACATGTGCGGCAAACGGTTTTTAAACGAAGAGCAGAACAAAAGGCATTCGGAAATGCACGCGATGGCCAGAAAATTCCGTTGCGACGTGTGCCCAAAGGTGTTCGCTCACAAAACTGATCTTAAACGGCACGCATGTGTCCACACTGGAGAAAGAGCGTTTAGATGTGATATTTGCCACAAGGGATTCATCAGACAGGATCATATGAGGAAACATACGGAAACACATAATAAAAAAAAGCGAATAAACAACACACGGCGATGCATTGAGCGACTCACTAATTCAAGATACAATGCTGAACGAGCCAACGACGCTCAACAGCCCGACGACAACAATTCAACAATTCAACTTAACAAAGATAGCAACTGCATGAAATTATAAAGACATATCCTTGGGATGTCTACGTTCGATTGGATGCGCAGCCTCGAGATCGTCCTAATAACAAAACGCGAGGTAAGATTCCTTGCCGGTCAAAGGACATCGTCTTTTTACCCATGACGATTTCGCAATTTTTATTTTTTCTGTAATTTTTTAATTGAAGATTCGATTCGACGCGAATAATAATCGCTAAATTAGTGATTACTTATTGTATTAATAATTTATGATAAACTAATATAACGATAATCTCAGTAAAATAAGATTTGATGATGATTCATCGGAAATGACTTTTCTTCATCATATATGTATTCTGCGAGAATACAAAACTTTTTTTTCGTTCGGATACATACAGTTACATAGCGTTAAATGCTTAATGTCTATTCGCGTTGAAGGAGCTCAATATTCTCTAAGCCAAAATAATTTGATGGAAAGATTAAACTGAAATTACTGATTTCTTACATACATAATATTAAAAAAAAAACGAATCATTATGTATGATATTTTCATAATAATAGAACAAGAATCATTACGATATCAAGAATTGATTTCGACAAAATAGCGTGAAATATTTTTCTATTATTTTTGTCACATTAATTGCTTGATTCAATTGATCGCGACTTTAATTTAATAATCCGATGTTTCTGACGATCTCAAAAGAATTGGAAATGTCACATAAGTGATTGGAAAATTAAAATCGACACGATATTGAACTTACAAATTGTATAAAGAATATTGAAAAGAATATATATATATATATTATT
>NW_017305179.1:1495482-1503196 GCF_001594115.1 Trachymyrmex septentrionalis
TCCCATTTTTATGTTATCTTCGTAAAAAATCTTGTTAATGTGACTTTATGATTTTATATATAAATTATAAAATATAATAAGTTACATATTAAATTTAAATTAATTAAAAACAAAATTATGTAAAATTATGTAAATGAACTACATAATTTTGTTTTTATATTATTTGAGCTATTCTATGCTATATTATTTGAATTATTTAAATTATTTAAATTGCACTTACATCCCATCTATATTTTTCTTTGAATTTTTATGTTATATTCAATTATATCAATGAATTTTCATTCTATTTGTTAGTACAATCAACTAATGTTTTAACATTAGTAACATGTATTCTCTTGACCTGAGAAATAAACAGTATTTCGATATTTTTATTTTATTAATTATTTTTTTATACTAAATATCCTGAGACATTAATTATTTATTAGTGATTGTTATCAACATGTTTGTATATCCTCTATATTGAAATTTGTCAATTAGATATTTTCGCAGCTAAATCCGCATATTGACATCACTGATTAATCGATCCCTGATTAATTACTGGCAAAACGAGCTAATCACCGAAGCTCCCGACCCTTTAGAGCGAATTTCCCTTCGAGCCACGCGTCGTTCGACGCACGCAAGCATGCAATTGTGGGTAAACGTTCACATCATTATAACGAAATAACGCCCAGGTACGCATAATTGTTTCCGTCGGTTGTTGTCGAATCGAGCAACCGATTTTAGGTGCGCCAATAATTTCACGCAATTTTAATTATTTAAATCTTCATTCAACCGTTATTATTTAAAGAGAATTATCTTTAATGTCGATTATGTTTTTCACAATTAAATTTGTTTTGCAGTTGTTCCGTAAAAAACATAATCTGTTTATATATAATATAATTGTACATATTTTATATCTTACATATTAGATTCATGCATTTATCGTTACGGTCCGCATTTTTTAGGCATTCAGTTCTTTTAATAAAAAACCAAAAATAAATATTTTATGATTTTCGTTGCATATTCCAAATTGTTTGTTAAAGCTTTTTCAACAAATTTATAATATTGATATATATTATTAAACGTTAATACTTAATACTGTAGTATTATAATAGCCGGTTTTTTTGCGATCAGATATTATTAATAATATCTGATCGTAGTAGTTAATATTAATAATATCTAATATTAACATAATAGTAACATAATTAATAATTAATTAATAGTATATTTATATTAATAATTTTGCAAGTGCCTCAAAAATTGCGTGACTGTTACGATAAATACTGTATATAGGATATTTCTAAAAGAATATTATATTTGCAGAGAGAGAGAGAGAGAGAGAGAGAGAGAGAGAGAGAGAGAGAGAGAGAGACATAGTGATTAATTGAAAATTTGTAAGGAAATGTATTTAACATTCCTTTATTCTTTATTTCTAAGATACAACTGTACTTTGCAGACATACGCATTAGCAAATGTTCGAAGCTGGCCGTCATTACAAAATAATGTAATTTTAGAAATATCCTGTATAAAACTACGTATAAATATGTAAAAACAGAATCAGAGAATATGTGCATAGTGCATCATGTCATAAGTGCAAGCGCGATATCCTTTCGAACCCTATTCTGTTTATTGTACTAAAGAAAGGTAAACATAATAATATCGACGTTTAATATATAACGGTAACACGGTAATAACATGGTAAATAATATATCACACTCTTGCCATTTTTACTACATGTCAACCCGGAACCGTCTACCTCAGAGTTCAGGTCATTTAACGAAGAAAAAAGAAAAGATAAGAGCCAATGTAATAATAATAATAATAATAATAATAATAATAATATTGTAAAGGTAGCAAGCGGGCGAAACGACGTATTTCCACATATTGCATTTTAAGCATTAACTATAATATAATAATGCTTAAGCGCGTTATGTGCCGTCGATGAAGATCATTTTTTTATCTGAATATTAATCTTTAAAAGTTAGGAAGATATAATTGTATAAAAGTGTAAGTATTATTTTTTTACTTTTTTTCGCCCGTTTTCTAGATCGCCCGCCGATCGACTTGTAATCTAGAATTTAATAAAAATGTACGACTGATGAGTAATGTAAAAAAAGAGAGAGAGAATAGGAGAAAAATTGATCCAATAGCAAATTTGGTTGGATGTGTCAATGCGCATTAATACTTAAATATATATATATATAAACATTATATATAAATATTAAAGCAAACATAGAAATGTACACAAATTGACGAAAAGACTTACTTGCAGTACGTAAAATTGAACTACTAAAATTTAACGTACTATTTGATAGAATGTACATTTGACATTTTTATTTCGTCAATTAGAGCGTCCATATATATATTACGTTTCTATATCTAGTAGTTAGTGCGCAACCGAATTCGCTATGAGACGCGAAGATTCTAGAAGAGTGACGTATGTTTTCCAGACACATATCACAAACGGTGTTACTGTATATTCGATTTTAATAAAAAAAAAAAAATAATAATAATCGTAAATACGAACGCGAATTGGGAAGAAAAAATTCCAATTGCGATCTAGCCATATCATTGTTTTGTAAAACAATCGTACGTATGAGAGAGTAAAAGGAGAATATTACTTTTATTCGCAATTTTATTCGTCTCCGAAGTCGGCAAAGTAAAAATATGAGTGAAGCATATGTAATAAGAATATTTTATTAATAACGATATCTTTAGTATGCTTCCTCTATATACATAAAGGACTTTGTCAAAGATTTTGTGTATAGTTGTTCTCGAAGTGCGAATGCGCACTTCGCTTGTTTCTTTATTATTGACTTTGATTATTATATAATATTATTCCTTATTATTATTATTATTATTAATAAAAATTATTGTATTATGATATTCCTTCATTCATTTAGAAAACGCCTATTCTGAAAATAATTAATCTGGCATGCTATGTGGTACACTAGGGGATTATTTTTTAAAACTTACATATGATATATTAGGCGAGTAGGATAATACATATCTTAGGTTTCAAATATCTAATAATTCTTTTAACAAATACAGTATTTTAGATTGTTTAAATGGTCCTTGTTTAAATGGTCCATTTATAAGATTTTTTTGGAAAAAAAAAAGGAAGGAGTAATCCCCTAGAATATTCCAATGTATGTTACATATGCAGAAATCAATCTAGAAACAATGTTCCAAGATGAAAACAAAATGAGAAATTATATTCCGTAATCAAGTAATATTTTCAAAACTGAGAAATATTACGCGAATGTTATAATATTTCTCTAGATGGATCATCATCTTCTGAAAAAAGAAGAAAAATGGGATCTAAGTTTCTCATTCGTTTTTTATTCTGAGGATTTTAGAAGGATCTCAGAAGAATTTTATTCGAGGACATTGTCTCTATATACTATATTCTAAGAATAATGATAAGACATATGTACATATAAACGCGAATTTGAACTACAAAATGAACAGTAATATTAATGGTGTTGGAAAAATCCTCTAAAAAATGTGATTCTGATTCATGGGCATTTTCTCAAAGAGTATATTAAAAAGTAATTAATTTGCGCATTTAAATAAAAGTTGCTTCTTCCGACACCGGACTGATCGGACGATTGCTGCGGTATAGTGTATTATATGTACAAAACTTATTTATACTTAATATTATACGCTTTGTACAAGCCATCAATTTAATCTCTCGTAGAATGTAAATTTTTACAAAATGTCCTATCATGTGATTCTATTTATACTAGGTGTGCAATGTCATACGTTGTTTTGAAAGTTTTAATCATAAAAAAAATTTCGTTTTTACTAGTAGATAGCAATAAATTATTGTCAAAAACTTAAGATACGAAGCGCCACTCCGGTAAAATGAATTAATTTCAGAAATAATAATTGCGTGCCGATATGGTATTGCGTTGAAAGTCCGACAACCATATGGGGAATATTAATCCTCAAATTTATTTATTCATTTTAAATGAATATATAATATATAGTATTTCGACATCTTAACATCCAGACCGGAGTGGCGCTTCGTATCTTAAGTTTTAATAAATTCGTTTCCAATGATATTGTCAAAAAATTTTGTTTCCATGACTGTATATTGAACGCGAGCGTGATATAGCAGATAGTTACTGGATTCGATTAGGTATTGAAAGTTCTTTTGCATTTTTTGCAAAAGCCAGATCCTTCTTTTCCCCAATTCGTCCGGTTAGTCCGGTGTTGGAGGAAGCACTTTTATTCCGTTCGGTGTCGGAAGAAGCACACACCTCTTGTTTAAATGTCTCTTGTGCCATAACTATGCGTGTCGGTAAATTATGAAGTTTCAGAGAAAGAAGTAGTGTGCGATTACTGTGACATAGTGATATTTCAATTATAAGTATATTGACATTAATTTCATTCCAAATACAAAACAATACGTTTTCTATTCTCCTAAACGAACGTACAAAATCCCGAAAGACGCTACAAAATTTAAAAAATGACATAAAATGTTAAAAACTAATAATCTGGAGATTAACTGGAGACTTATAATGTCTCAGCGCTAAAGTACGCGCAGCAGCGCGTACTTTACATTAAACGAAATAAATAGTTTGTGATTTCCAATAAATATACTAATATTAAGATCGTAAAATTTTTCGATTTTGCATATCTTCAAAAATCACGGGAAAAAAATATATATATATATTTCTCATTATTACCGGAAAAATATATAATATATTTCTCATTATTTCTCTTACAGTAATTTCGAGATCATAATTTTTCAGGCACATTTTTTAAGTTTTCGAATAATGACATTTTAGGATTTTGCACGTTCACTCCACTTTTTTAAAGATGTTAACCTAGGATGCGTAATCTCTTTGATAGAGAATTGCAAAAATTGTATTTAAAAATAGATTACTCTCGCAGAATTCCAATATGCAAGGTCTTGCAGAAATAGAGTTCAGATTATTTTCAACATTATTCAGAACAAGATTATTTTCTTCAAAACTTATATAATATAAATATTATATAATATGTTGCAGAGCTTTAAAAAGATTTTCAATTCTGTTTACGCATCTTAGGATTCAACTGGCATCATATAGATTTTTTTATACTGCTAGTCATGAATTTTAATATTTTAATAATAGAACTTGAAAGAGATATTTGTTCTCAGTGTATAAGATTTAATACTCACTTCTTTATTTCAAGTAAACATGTAACAGCATCTGTATCTATGTACACCAATTTGTACTATATAATAATATTATAAAAAAAGTGAACTGAGATTAACAAACAGGAAAGATAACAGATATGATTAAGTTAATAATATGTATTACTGTTTGTTTTTATAAGTTTATAATATAATAAGTTTTAATAATAAGTTTTTGTTTTCACAAATTCATATTTTATTACTTTTTACTTCTTAAAATAAATTGTCCTTAAATAAATTTAAAAAGCTATTTTTTTGTTTTCTTTTTGTTTCCTCCTTTCCTTACGTTTTTTTTTTTCTATTCAACGCACTCATTCTGCGCTTTATGAATTACATAGTGTATATACTGCATGTATTATTTGATGTATGCGTATATCGTACCGTCAGCGAAATCCAATTACACTTTGTATCACTATATAAGACGAGTAAATTCGCATTAACACTGTTATCTCATATTTAAGATTATATGTATGTATATACACCGTAAAACGGAAACATGAAACGTTAAAAAATTCATGAATTAAATAAATAACAATAAATAACAATAAATAAAGGACAAAGTAAGAGTCAAACACTTTTTTAAATAGTCACACAATTACAAGGAATAAATTACAAATAAAGAAAAGTAAAATTGGAAAAAATATATAATAAAAAAAACTCAAGGTATTTTCGGTAATTAATTTTGTACAGCGATTTTTGCGATAAGTTAATGTCTGAAGAGGGCTGCTCAATCTGATAGCCGACAACTTGTAACGTTTTATATTTGAATTTAAACTGAGTTTTTTTTATTATATATTCTTCTCAATTTTACCTTTCTTCATTTGCAATTTATTCCTTTTAATCGTATGACTATTTAAAAAAATGTATTTGACTCTTACTTTGCCCTTTATTTATTGTTATTTATTTTTGTATATGAAGAGTCCTTCTATCTGTTAATATTCATGAATTACTTTCTCAAGTAATCGAAAATCTCAAGCTTCGAAAAGCTATTTTTCCTTGCAATACGAAATCATGTATTGTGTTGAAGCAATTTAGCCTTGCCTTATACGATATACCACATTTATGCGAAGTTTGAGATATGGCGTATGATACATGGGTACCGAATGGGTTAATGCACGTTATATTTGTTTCGCATATTCGTGATCGAGCTTCATTAATTCCGACGGGCGGAACGTTTTCAGCCGTTTTACGTTCGGAATCCGTGAATTCCTTCCGTTTTATATACTGTTTGCACGGGCATTTTTTCTCGCGCTTTTATTGGCCAATTTAGTTAATATCAGAGTACGGACACGTGGGCATGTACGCGCCCGCGAGATTCCATGAAATATCCTGATCGTGGCGAATCGCCCATCCTCCCGATCTGTACCATTACACCCACCATCTCCCTTCTGTAATCCTTTCCTCCCCCTCCCTCCCAGCCCCTCTCCCGTTTCCTCTCCCACGCCAGCTTCTCGTCGCGTACTCGTAACCTTGGGCATTCTGTAATTTAGCAAATTGTTGTGGACTCGACGAAAAGAATCGTTCGATTCGCGAGTGCTTCGCCAATAGCGATGATGGTATCGCGCTCGCCGCGCTTGGACGACTCGAGTGCAAAAAAGGATAAATAAATAAATAATCGAAGAATCGAGACGAGATAAGGATGTCCCGCGAATTCCTTCGGATGAGAGAGCAGAAAATTCTGATCTCGCGCGCGACTTGATTGTTTCGGGAGATGGTAAGTTAGAGTCTTCGAATTTTCTCGGATGATCTGTATAACGAAAAGTATATCAATTAAGATTTTGGAAATTATATAAAAATTTGATTTTAAAATTACGAATTTTCCTTCACGTTTAATTTGCAATGTTCGTTCCATCAGCGTTGATTTATTGCCGAGCGATCGATTATACATCGCCAGTTTAAATATCGCCAGTTTAAAGATCTATAATCAGCTGATATACGCATCCTTATAATCAACGTCGTTGAAAAAAAAAAAAAAGTAAAAGCTCGGCGAAGTAAGCGCGAATCGAGAGACTTGCGCAGCGATACGGCAGGGATGAAAAAAATGAAGAGAAGCGATCTAGACGACCACGACGACGAAGATCGATAGTCGCGTGGATTTAATTGCGAATTACGCGCAAATGATTACCGGTAATGATTACCGCTCGCCCTTTCCTTGTTTTGCAGCAATAATAATTAATAGCCGATCGTCTCGTTGGCCCCCTGCCCCGCTATCAGCGAGTCCACATTGTTGTTAGACTTAGACAACATCTACCTGATGACGAAGCAATATATTGATGCGATTTATAAAACGAAAGAGGAACCGAATGAAAAGTAGAGAGCGAAAGAGAGTGATAGTGCGAGTGAGAGAGAAAGAGAGAGAGAGAGGGAGAAAAAGAGCGAATGAAAAATAGCAAATGAATGAGAAGAGTAGCGTATAAGGGATAAGAAAAAGGATAAGTCGAATGTTAGGTGTAGTCCAATGTACTGTATTATGCGTCTTCTAGCTAAATTTTTATGTTTTCTAATTCGTTGTGAACGAATGTTTTTTGGTATAAATATATAAATATATAT
>NW_017305179.1:1503296-1504948 GCF_001594115.1 Trachymyrmex septentrionalis
ATATTTAAATTCTAGGCTACTAAATTCTAAGTGAGAAATCAATCAACGAGCTGCGTGGCGGCTGCTATTATATCTCGCCGCGAAAAACTCACGAGCAATCGACGATGTATCGTCTTATGAGTGTGACAATCGAGATATCCACGAAATGCGAGATGTTTGCTTAAATGCATATCCCGAACGCGTATTTAACGTTGAATGCGACCGAATCACATTTGTCCAATGCAGAAGAGATCAAGCTTTAAGTATAACAAGACAAGGTGGCAAACCTCGAACGGCCACATTCCAGCGTTACTTCACGCGCGATACAATCACGAGTTTTACGTGTCTCGCAGGGGTGAAATCATTCCGAAAAGATGAAAGAAAAAAAAAAAAACAAAAATCGGCAATCGTCCAAGATTGTCGAATCGCAATACTTGTTAGCTCGTTGCCGTTCGGCAACATCGGGGGAAGCCATCCAGCCGCGAGCCGCGATTTGCGCGCGCATTCTCATATAAAGATACAATTAGCTCTGTAACTACTAGCCCTTTCGAGAGGAGCACACTGCCGCCACGAGACAAATTCAAAGGGGAATTAAGAAGCGAGGGAAGCCGTGAAATAAAAAGCTCGAGCGGATGATCTCGATCATGCAAACCGCGTAGATTTGTATACGGGTGCGTCCGCACTCGTGCACCCGTATTGCGCCGATTACGTATATATGACGAACGCCATACACAAGTACCTCATGATACAAAACACATGTACAAATGTTCATACGTTTTCAGAATAATATTAGCTAATTAATAAATAATGAATATCCAACGGTGACTGACTCTGTAACGTTAATGGATTTCCCATCCCTCTCCCACGTCTCCCTCACCTCCCCGCTTTTCGATACTTTTCTTTTTCCTTTTCTCCCCCGTCAGTATGTGCCTCATTATTATACATTTTTCTTGTTGCACCGAACGTCCGAAAGATAGTGATTTACCACGAGGACAATTGTTGTACGCGAGCGAGACGATCAGCGAAGGTAACCACGGTAAGTATTCGTGAAGAGGGAAAATTATAGTATAATAACACACATATATACACTTGCACGCACGTAACATAATAGAAGCTACAGTATCACAATATGCTTACATTATAACGCGCATAACAGAGTAATTTATTTAATGACTTGTGTCGCTGTTTACGACATTTAAGCGATGCGGCAAGGCCGTTAAATAATTATCGGCGTTTGAAACACGCAAGTTGCTCCATAATAAGCGTTTCTCATGGCGTGACGATGGGGTGAGATAAATTTACACAGGCTTATAAGGAAATATATAAGTATTAGCAGAAACAAATTTGATGTCGCTCTTTCTTCCGATAGGATTTAATTTGTAATTACTAAAGTAAAGTGTCGATAATTGAACAATAAAGAAATTAAACGTGGAAAGATCGATGAAATTATTTCGATACTTCGATCAAAAGAATTCTGCGTTTAATATATATCGAGATTTCTATCAGTAATTAATATCGAATTATTAATAGATTAAATTGTTAATCTGTTTAACATATGGACTTAAAAAATAAATTTATTTCTTTTTCATCTGTATCTTTCCATTCATCCATGTTGAAGCCGAGTAATCGGTTAAGCGTAAATCAACGGAACATTGCCGTCTGAAATCACTTTC
>NW_017305179.1:1505048-1508598 GCF_001594115.1 Trachymyrmex septentrionalis
GTGTTGAAGCCGAGTAATGATCGGTTAAGCGTAAATCAACGGAACATTGCCGTCTGAAATCACTTTCTGAGATAATTGCTCGTGTACCTACTTATCGTGCACGAAAGGTGTCACGCACGCAGTTTTCATCAGAATAAACGTCTTTAGAGCGATTTTCCCGACGTGCGTGACCAGCGAAAAAATTATTTTCTCTCCTCTCGGTCAACCCTTTCTACCATCGATATTTTTCAGCCGATTACCGCGACCGGCTTAACGCACGAAGATTACCGCCGCGTTCTCGCATCCCGTGATAAATAGCAAGATTACGAGTCTGCGTGTCGGCCAATGAACGATGCCCTTAGCCCATGGACCATATGTTCCTCCAAGGCTGTGGGATACTCGCCAGGGCTCTGAATCGTATTAACGCGCAAACATTTTGAGCGAGTCGCATCATTGAGAAGCGATACGTTGATAAAAGTACAAAGATGTAAAAAAAAAAGAAAGAAGTCGAAAAATTTATATACGCTTACGGCGTTAATTAATCAAATTTAATTACAGCTTAGGTTTAAGCCAATAAAATTCTGAATCGAGAAAACAACTTGATGTGAAAATACCTGTAAATGTCAGAACTAAGTGTAAAAACGTGTTTTTCGGACAAGTAAGTTATTTGGAAGATTAAGAAAAAAAATATTCTCTACACTTTTCTTCCTCTATACAGATATATAAATGTTTTCGCGAATCACTTCTCATAAAAACGATTTCTCACGCAAGCTGAGGGAACGTGTTCGATTAATGAATCGCATCATCCGTGTGATACAACAATCTGATTGAGAATACGTATTTTATAAAGCAATTTTCTCAATTAATGAACCTCTGCGGTTCGGAGACCGAGATAACCCAGCTTCCGATGTGCATCCGCAGGATTTTTCCCACAGCGAAGACAGCTGTCGTAATGAGTTGCATCCTCACGTCCTTCTACTCGTTTCCGTGCTTCTCCCCTCCTCCCCAGAAACTTTATCTCGCCTTGTTCCACTATCTGACGGCGACTTTTTCGTTAAGACGATATATGCCCCTACGTGACAATGCAGGTTTCCTTTATCGGCCGATGCAGTCCCGCGGGAACGAGTCTTCACCGATCCGCGTGAAAAGGAGGGGAGCCCGAAATTTGAGAAATGAGCCCTTCGACAGGCATAAATCGTAGCCGATAAGCCGGGGATAAAGACGAGCACAACCTTTTATTCGCGATTCTACTATGCTTCAAGCATTTCCCTTCGTTTCTCCTTCAGATATCTGTCCGGCATCTCCTCGGCTTCTTCAACGAATACAAATTAATCGTACGTTCTCCACGCGCGATCAATATTTCGCGCGACCCTTCGTATAAGAAGCGTATAAAGTGAAAAGTAAAAACTGATGATTTAAAAGAGTGTAGCGTATAAAGTCAAGGTTGTCACAAATTTCTTATCCTAAAATTCCATGACGTTTCCCTGATTTCCAGTTTTACGGCAGCCCTAAAAGTATACGATATTGAAGAAAAATTGTTTCGATGAAATAAAAATGGAAATTCGAAATTTCCTCCGCCAAAATTCAAATGGTTATATAATATCAATTCTTATTAAGTAGATTCTTTAGTTCCAAGATGTATCAGAATGTATTTTAGATTACACGGGTCACAGACCGAAAGGGGGCTACGAAGAAGTTATGGGGAAATACGTGAGGTAGGTCGGGGCAAGATGAAAGTTACTGCATCAAGGTTCCCTTGGAAATTCTTGGAGATACTTCTGGCACGGGAAGCCGAATTAATGTGGCCCGCGTTACTGTTGCAGCACGCTCGCTTTCGTTTCGATCTCTTTACAAGCGTTTCACCTTGGAAGGTTTTCGAAAGTAAAAAGATAGTCTCACGTGTGTCCGTTTCCGTTACGACGCGTGACATTTGTCTACGAATTCGTCTCGACCTTTATTCATAAACAGCAGCGACACAAACAAAATTAGAATTTAAATAAAATTAGATATTAGAATAACAATATTATATTATTAATATTGGAATAACAAATAATAATCTCGAAAACAGACGACAAAAAATATACTATCAATTTTATAAAAATAAATTAAATGTAAGCTAAGAAAATACTTGATATTTTTTTATTTTTCATACTTACTTTTGTCACTTATGCTATTTTTTTATGTCAAGGCTTCAATTGTCACTTTCGCTGCTATTATAATCTTAAAATCTTTGTTCTTTTATTGTAAGAGGACTTATGCTCTCTAAACGCTGCTAGAATTTACTCTTAGAAATTTTTTAATTTGATGCCAAGTTTGATACTTTATATTTCTTTTAATCAATTGATTTTTAATTTCTTTTCTATCAAATAATGATATTACGTTTTATAAATCAAGTTATTTTGTGTATTAGGATAAATTACTTATTAAAAAAAAAAAAAATGAAAAAACGATAATTTATTCTATAAAAAAATACTAAGTAAAATTGTTACGCAAAATTAGTTTGGAGAGAGGAGGAACCTATAACATAATTAGTGTCAAATTCGAGACAAAAAATATCTTATGTCGAACATATGGCAAGTCGCGATGAATCGTTCTTAAGTTACGCCGTTTGATTCGTCATCGTGAAACTGGCTTCAAAATTCTACACAATGGGTCCTTCAACACATGCTTGCTTTTAACTTTACAAAATATAATATCATACAAAGTAATTATTAGAATTTCACGAAATAAGTTACAATAATTTTAGCGCTTACGTGCATAAAACATCGACGAGTGAATGTCAAACATTTTTTTATCAATAAGTATACGATTTTATATTCAAGAAAGTTTATAAGCAAGAAACTTTCAATTATCGATTTATAATACGATATGGGATGCAATCTCGTTTAACTTCCGCTTGATTAAATAATATGTTGCATCATTAAAAGCGACATTTCGCTACTTTTCCAAGTTACTATCTCGCTTAAACAGCCCACGTGATGTCGTGAAAGCAGTTCGAACGATTGCGTAACTGCACGAGTATACAGTGCAAATAATAAAGACGATCGTTCGCGTGATTGTTCATAATGTCTACGGTGAAAGTTACAGAGAAAGTCCGTAATACGTGACGAAACAGCGCGCGCGACCGGACGTAATGCGAAACGGCACATTTATTTTTTAGCAACACTTTCAATCTGCGATGGGAGAGGGGAGAAAACGAGGTGAGAGGAGGGAGAGAAAAAAAATCTTGCAGACCCGTTACGCCGCAATCATGGACGTGATGAACGGCGATTTCGAGCTCTGGCGGTATCCTAAATTCGACTATCCGAAAAATCAATACAATGAATACGAATTTTTGTGAAAACACAACATCGATACACAGGAGCATAATTTGGAAAGAATTTTTTCACTCACAAATTATTCAAGATTCTCAATTAATCTCTGTTCCTCGGACAAGTTTCAAAAACTTAACAATATGTCTATGTACTAATAATGTACACGGAAAGAATGGTTTTGCTGAAATATAAAAATTTAGTTAGATACAGATCCGAAAATAATTTTGCTAGAAAAAAATTATTATATATATATATAT
>NW_017305179.1:1508683-1510653 GCF_001594115.1 Trachymyrmex septentrionalis
TTTTTTTTTTCCATATAAAATCTTGTTTATTGTAATTACGTTAAAATGATTGAAGAAGAATGACATATTCCATACGTAACTCAGATAATTTGAGAAACGGCGACGTTCCTTGGCAGGAGCTTACAGTTGGAGCGAATGAATTTTCCGCGATCGGCCGACGTGGCAGCCGAGAGAGGAGAGGAAACGAATTCGGAGCTCGAATGCACCAACACGACGGTCTCGTGAGCAAACAAAGTCGGCGACGTTAGATGGGATGCGCCTTGTGCATATATAGACGACGACGACGACGACGACGCGGAGGGCTCTCTCTCTCTCTCTCTCTCTCTTTTTCTCTCTCTCTCGATGTGGCCTGGTAGCATCTGCCGGCGTTTCATTCGCCGTAGTTTGCGCTTCCCAGGCTCCCGTGGATGCACCTGGTCCTTACTGCTGCCGGTGCATTCGTCTCCTCTCCCTCGCGCTCCTTCCCGCTCCCTCCTCGGTACTCGCTTCACG
This sequence comes from Trachymyrmex septentrionalis, assembly GCF_001594115.1. NCBI lineage: Eukaryota > Metazoa > Arthropoda > Insecta > Hymenoptera > Formicidae > Trachymyrmex > Trachymyrmex septentrionalis. The sequence continues at coordinate 1,509,176 of NW_017305179.1, forward strand.
AATCCGCGCCACACGGACATGCTCCCGTGAACTTGAATAGATCGATGGATACGGCCCTGGAGATCGGCTCAATAGCTGAACACCCTGCCGTAGGTGCTCTGCTCGCCGTTTCGAAGATTTATCTGCGTTCCGAACCTCGTACACAAGGCGTCGTCGTTGCGTTTCGGCGGAAGGACGCGCCCGTGAAAGATATCCTTCGAGATCGATAAACTACCATTTATTATACCCGTCGCAAAGTTATCAATAGATGTTATCGATAGACGTATCATCGATAATTTTCATCACGCGCTAGGCAATAAAGTTAAGGAAACGTAAAATAAATTGTACGACATTAGATAAGATAATATATAAAATAAAATAGAAGAAGAAAATATTCTCGTAGAATCGAATTTTCATTCGTGTTATTTAACGAATTTCATCATGGGCGATTACATTCCCGAAATTAAAACATTTAAATCGTGTAAAATATAATTGAGAAAGACTTATATATTTTATACACATGTGTACGATTGTACTGCAAAGTATACCGCATATAAAAAGGAGTTTATACATTTGAACGTGTAATATAGTATCATTTTTATGGAATGGAAAACTAATCATACACACATGTATCACTTTTTATACACTTGGATTTGCAGTGTGTTTATATGTGCGACTGTTCGACACGTGTGAACGCGGATTCGTGATGAATTCCATGAATTCTATATTTAATAACTATATTTAAGTTTCTTTTTTTAGTCGACGACCGATCGTTACGGAAATCTGATATGAAATCGTCGCAATAAAGAAATGAAGGAAGAAATAATAATAAATAAATAAGAGGAGAATCTTAATCATAAATCTTTTCAAATTCAATAACGTAATTTTCATACCTACTATAGTTCAAAATTATCGAATAATACATTTGTTAAGAAATAATAATAAATATTCCTCAACCTTTAAATCTTTATAAACAAATTCTATACTATAATGAAATATTTTTAATAATAAAAATAAAATTTAATTTCAATAAAAATTATATATAGAGACCAAATAAGAATATATACAGATTAGACAATCGTAAATTTGGAAGAACAAATTATAGTTTATATGAGAATAAATGAAGTATGTACGTGAAATTTAAATTAGCGATCTTCTTGTGTATGATTTAAGTAAGCATTGTATAGCCCAGATCGAAATATTTATCTGAAGTAAGCAACGGAAGCTCGAGTTTTGTCCCAAGTACAGTGTACAATATTAAAATAGTGGAAATAAATACAACAGTTTCACCAATGTATATGTTTCGTCGTATTTATTCCAAGGAATTTTAAAATCATACGACTGGATTATAAAAATCTAATTATATTCTGCAAAGTTTCTCATAGTTTGTATATCGGTTTACCGTTCAATTGTCATTAATAATTAACGAGGAATGCTTTTTGTATTTTATTTAAAATCCACACATTTTATATATATATATATATATATATATATATATA
>NW_017305179.1:1510753-1513696 GCF_001594115.1 Trachymyrmex septentrionalis
CAAATCATAACAATATAACAGAACATGTTGAAATGTTCAAATCAAACGTATACTTGATCATTACTCTCGGATTATATGTAATTTAAAACATTTACCTCGATTTAGCATAATAATATTCTAAGTTCGAGGTAAATTTAGTAAATATATTTGTTTTTAAATTTTTTAATTATTGTTGCGATCACAATAACAATCTTTTTTATTATTAAAATAAATACAAATTTATTTTAATATAATTTTATACTGCTCGTGGAGCTGCTTTCTATTTTTATACATATATATATATTATTAACAAACCAAACTTGACAAACAAATTGACTCACCAATCGCTGCATCCGTCATCGTTCAGTACATCTAGACTTTGCATGGTATTGTATTCACATATTGAAATGTAAGATTAGTACACCAACACCTTACAGTCACACTTAATATACTGAATATACTTTCTTCGACACTCTCGGCGCCAACTACTTTTTTTTACTTTTACGCGAATTTCCTTGTGGACAACTTGTAAGATTATAATTCAAATACGATGAGACAAGTACATGCAATCTTCCGTAACCCTAATATTGTAATATAATTCTGACCGTAATGACAGCGTTGAACATGGCATTCAATCAATTAATTTAGGGTGCTTTCTAGCAAGAGACACATAGTGTAATATAGTGACCATCTCTGTTTAGCATTGACAAACAATAAGGATGTAATAATTCATGTTACACTGCACAATGTCATCTGTGTCTCCTGCAGGAGAACATTCATGGTTTCCTTGATGTTCACGACGCTCAATTGCGATTTCGAATCATGCATTTGCGGACGCGAAATATTTCAATTGTCGATTCGAATTTATGTCATCAATCCATTTCTGAATTCATACTTATTGATTATTGCGCGAATCTGATAGGACTGTTGCGTCGTATTACGCTGCGAATAAAAAATAAGATTGGATTAGATTATATCACACTACATCGCGCGAATTAAATACGGTTATCACGTCGTGCATTGATCGACCGCTGCTTCTATCAAATGCTACATTAATGTACATACCGAATATAACGTGAATATAAGGTCTTCAATAATTATCATCGTTAATTAACAATTATTCGCGAGATATTCCAAGCAAACAAACGTTATTGACCGCGTTCCATTATATTTAACTATATACATCTATAGTTCACGTTATGTATACTATCCCAGACAGCATAAAATACTAAAAGACAACGAAAGGAGATTTTTTTTTAAGTTATCTTTTCGACAAAGCGAAAAAGTGACTAAAAGACGACGAAAAGACATTGTTTTTAGATTGTCTTTTTAGCAAGACCAAAAGATGTCTATAAGACATCTTTTAGTTTTGTCGAAAAAACAACTTAAAAAAGACATCTTTTCGTCATCTTTCTATAGTTGTCATTTTCGCAAAGCAAAAGGTTGACTAAAAGATACCTTTTCGTATTACCGAAAAGACAATATGAAAAAGATCTTTCCGTTATTTTGGCACTTTTTATAATTCATTCGCAAGCAATACGTGAGATCGCCATCAGATGGATGTAATGGATGTTTAGTTTTTCGTGTTTGAAAATCATACGGGGCAGAATAAAAGGTGCAGCATTAGAAATTTTATTCGTGTTCTATTGAACCCTAATCAAATATCTTTTTGTAATCGAGTCCCCATAGGGGACTATTATGAAAAATAATGACTTGCACATAAGACACGACAAAAGTTGCAGGAAATGGGACGTATATTGTCAGTCATTTTATTTCGTTTTGTGTTAAAAATTAATTTAGGAATTTGATGTCATTAAACGTTATATGTGTCAAAATATAAAAATTAAAACAAGTATTAAAGACGATTAAAAGATATCCAAAGAAATCATATGTTACTTTTAGTTATCATATGGATGAGACTATAGGATGACTAGCAGTGTGACGTCTGTCGTCTTTTAATCATCTTTTCGTCGACTACATTCTTTCACTAAAAAATATCTTTATAACAATTTAGTCATCTTTTGTGCTCTCTGGGATAGATTTTCAGTATTCGCAGTGAAAAAACGGGATGCAGGTTAAATAGAAAATCGCGTTAAATAGAAAATATAACACAGTGAATTATTAAATCCTTATTGTTCGCCAACGTTAAACAAAAATGAAATCACTTTGTTACAGTCTGGTTAGAAAATTCTCTATTATGTCGCTGCATTTAAGATACTTTATACAAAGCAGCCTTTTCAATTATAGATATGTGCTAATCTATTGTAATGAAAATGGTCGAATTTACCATGCGTTAATTTTTTCACGTTCCTTCATTTCGTTGTTTAGTGTCCAAAATGATACGGCGAGTAAAGTTTTTGCAATACCGTGCATCTATCCAGATACGGTGAACGCTAAGCTAAATTCACGTTATTTAGTGGAAGGTCGAACTGCACATGCGCAGCTCAACTTTTCACTAGCCTGATCTATAATTGCGTGAACGTAGTTATAAGTGATCGTAATTGTAACAATTTACCAATTACAGTCGGATATTCTCCTCGTATTCAAGCGTGATTGATCAATTCTTAAGTCCAATCTGCAATTGCGTAAACGTAGACGTAAGATTATGGGAGTAGTAATAGCGGTAAATATTGTACAAAACATATTCAACATTTCGTCTTCAAATTCAACATTGCTCACAACACTTTCTCCGTGTTCCATGCTCGTAATATAATATATTCGTAATATAATAAACTCGGCAAATAATATATCATAAAATGAAATCAATAAAAGATGGAAAGCACACTTTGCACTTCTTTCCTTACAAGAGGAAATAAAAAGCTCTTTCGAGACAAAAAGGACGTAGATAACGATGTAGACTTGTGACAACATTCCGATTGGTTCACTCTTATATTTTACGCAGTCGTGAAAAAGTTAAACCATTTTTTGCAACAACGCTTTATAACCAGGAACGGCAGGGTTAAA
>NW_017305179.1:1513796-1516187 GCF_001594115.1 Trachymyrmex septentrionalis
GTTGAACCATTTTTTGCAACAACGCTTTATAACCAGGAACGGCAGGGTTAAAACTTCGTTTTACAACATTTCACAGCCATCTACAACTACGTTTACGCAATTGAAGATCCGGCTTTAATAACGTCAACGACTTCACCGTATCTGGACGTATCAAAACTTCCTAACATCAGTGTCTCCGCAAAATTGTATCGATCGGGTCGATTGCGTAATCATTGCCTTTTCGTGACACGTTCTATTAGACGACACCCGTAACATACTGTGAGCTAGCAGGCACGTATTTGCCAAAATATATTAAAACGTTGCCGCGTATTCGCCGAAGTATCAATCATGCCGCGCGACGTGACCTTCGTATAGGTTATTTCACGCTACGATTTCTCGCCCCCCCCCCCCCCCCACTCTATCCCCCTCGGCCCGCTTCACGTTAACATTGCACGAGAGCGCGAATAAAAGAGTGCCGAGAAAAATATCGGTCGTATTTATGCGTAAACACGATCTACGTATCGATGGAATGCGTACGAGTGATAATTTTGCCTAGTTCCGAGAATTCCACGTAACCGAGTTGTTCGCGTAATCGATTGTCCCATAACCTGTAATTGTTCCATTCCACCGTGGATTGACCGCGATCGAACATCGAACGTGAAAAAGTTTCTGAAACTAGAACTTACCAGGCCAAAACCCTCGGATGTTTTGCTTGCAATCCCGGACGTATACAAGGACACAATGAGGTTAGTTGATCAGAGTAAATAATTATTTCACATGAAATTGTTCATTCGCACTTTAGAGTAAAGAGCAGTTTGAATTATAAAATAGATATAGAATGTTTTTATTTAAAATAAGTTTTATTACAGTTTAAAATGTATCTACATGTTTCTTATTGGAAATTTTAAAACAACAATAAAATGTACATAAATATATAAAATATATTAAATAATTCATATTAATAAAGAATAGTTTACACTACTGATTTTTATTTTACAATATCATAAATTAGTAAGAAGTCACATTTAATATTAATTAAGATCACATCGCTATTGCAGATCAGGAATAATACAAGATAACGCAGAAAGACGGAATCGTAGCAAAATATTTAGAAAATTTTCTAAAGACGTATCCAGATGTCTTAAAAAAGAGGATAGTCTCCAGGGAAAAAAAGACGGATGGCAACTTTACGTGATGGATCAAGTATTGTATTTACATTCTTTAACGATTATTTCAAGTTGGTGTTATGTAATGAAAGCTCTGTTGTGTGCAACAAAATACGTTATCATTATTATTGCAACATTATTGCAAATTGTATATTTTACAATTATTATATTAAATGCACACAGGAGAGAATTAAATCTCAGCTCTGACTCAAAGAGATTGTTTCTTCACGAATGTCAATTAATAATTTGAATGTACACTGAGAAAAGAATATAGTCAATTTTAATAAATATTTAGTCCAATACTACCAACTAAACATTTACATACAGTAAATAAATATTTGTTCAGTAAAAAAAATGATTGTTAAATCAAATTAACATTTCTTGTCACCAAATAAATATATCTTTATATTTAATAAATATTTATTAAATATAAATATTGGCAGTATTCAACTAAATATTTATTAAAATTGACTATTTTTTTTTTCAGATATTAAAGTAGATATTAAAGTGAATTGAAAGGAATAGTATTGTTTATATCTCTTTTTTTCTCTTTTCTGTTTTGAAGCTCTTGAATGAAAAGTACACTTGTTTCGAGAAGAACCGTTTTCCACGTCTGCGGATTTGCAGATATTTCGGGGAGGTTAATAATCCGTGGCTCGATAATAACGATCCTGAATTGGGGTTGGAACCATGGCAAAAATGTGGCCACCCCCGCCTCGATCCTCGTGTCGGGACGACGATGTGGCATTAGTAAAAACGCGATATTGTCTGACTCAACAGGTTGTCGCCACCCCCGCACCCGCAGCTGGCAGCAGCCGAGTGCCACCCCGCACGCGCCGCCAGCTTTGTATTAAATAAACCTGACTGGGGTGATCTCTCTCCCTTTTGTCGGACTTGTCGGGCGGGGAAAGTCATCCACGTATAGCCCATTAGTGACATTATTAAGTATCTAATTCAGTGTTTTTTTGCTGCAAAACGGAATTTGCTATTCCGTCAACGTTTTTCTTAATAGTCTTTGCAATAATTCCATCAAAAAAAAAAAACGAATACAAGAATGGAAAGAATGATTTTGATAAAGTATCTAAAAATTTAACTAGATACAGATGAAAATAACTTTGTTGGGCGCTCAAGCTGGTTGCTAAAATATGAAAATGTTATGCAATATAATTATCATATAACTCTCTAATAGAGTTTTCTACGAAATTATTTGGATGTCCAATGAATTATTTTTTTGATCTGTAGCTTC
>NW_017305179.1:1516617-1519539 GCF_001594115.1 Trachymyrmex septentrionalis
GGAAAACTCTCTTAAAACGCCATCAATGTCAACATAATGATTCTATAATCTGAATTTATTATTTATTTGCTGAAAATTGTTGCGGGCTAAGAGTCGCTTCATCATTATATCGTAATAAGAAAGATTGAAAGATTGAAAATCAAATAAAGGAAGAATAGAATTTAATTTTGTTTTAATTGTATTATTATTGCAGTAAATTTTTATTACGTTTTTGAAAAATTTAATTGCACGATATTATAATTTTCAATACAAATAAAAAATATCCTTTTCATTTATCATTTTAATTATATAAATTTTAAAATTATTATAGATAAAAATCTTTCAGTTTTTTTTTGAAGAGAAACCGTTCTCGAATCTGTACGCTTTCGTCCGTTCTCGATCTCGCAAATATGAGAGCATCATCATTACGAAAGGGACTCGCCATGTGCAATGGTCGACCTGAGAGCTCGAAAATCCCAATCAGCTGCTCGCCAGATATTCGAGCAAACAAGGGATTCGGTCCGACAATAGAATTGTGCTCTTCTCGTTTGCGCTACACTCGCGTGCTCGGTTGCACATGCGTACATATTTTCCTGAAGCGTTCTCTGATGTGCATGTGAGACCATGGAAATTTGATAGCTTTGCTAGAATTTCGTATTACGTCGACACATGTCTTCACGATGTTTAATCGAAGTTTACACAATCTATTCGAATTTTTAGCGCAAAATTTGTGTAAATCCATTACCGACGCACTTCCATGAAAAACTCGAAAAGTTATTTGCGTTTTATTACTGTTTTCAACTTTGAGGTCGATATTTATATCTAATTTTATATTTAGATTTAAGTTATATCATCTGAATTTATACCATTTCAAGATGTATGGATATTTTATAGATGGAATCTTAAAACCTCCTATGATCAAAGTTAAGACGAGCTTGAATATAAAACTACGAACTGCTCTAAGAAAAGTATAACTATGTTAGTTACACAAGCGTGTAAAAAAGATCTTTAAATAATGAATGAAATTAAAGCGTTACAAATTGTCGCGTAAACGGAAAGCCAATTTTATATTGCCTTAACAAAGGATAAGGTCGAACAAATATTTATTTCTAACAAGCAATCTTTCCCCTTAAACTTTATGTGTTTCTTTTAAAACATGAAAGAATGACATAAGAAATAACTCTTTCGTCTGATTTCGTTTTTATTGTTATTTTTAATTTATTGAAAAGTTAAGTAAAGGTTAAGGAAATCTGTAAATTACTTTATGAGCTCACGAAAAAAAGATCAGTTTTAGTTTTAGTTTTAGTTTTTTTCTGAGGCATAACAAAAATGTTTTATTGTAAAAGTAACTCTTTACAAAGAACATTTTTTTAGAATCCCTGTTCTCGTCGCTTTCTGAATACAATTTTTTTAAACCCTTTCCTGTCGCATTCGTTCTCAACCCTTTCTCAATGTGTCGATCATATAAGAGGCTATCAAAACTCGTTACGTTTCTCTGCAGTAATTCATCCTTCGAAGCACCCTAGCGTGCCCTAACGAGAGAGAGAGAGAGAGAGAGAGACTTCGTTTCATCTTGAAACCGTAAAAATCTGTGACGACCGTTTCATTCCCCCATCCATCGGCGTTATTTCCCCCTCCTCCTCCTCCTCCCTCCCACCACATCGATGATCATCCTCAAACACGCACGGACGATCTCCTCTTCACGAAATTCAACTCTTGCTGGCTCTCCCTTCGTTCCCACGGAATCCTTTTTCCCAAAAATACGTTCGTTCCTCACTCGCTCTCGTTTCCTCCCTCTCTCATGTACCGTTCCTCTTGCTTTTTCGTATAGATACGCACATGTGTTAGGGTTCCTTATGCCTGGTTAAAGGAATTTACGTTGCGGCAGAAAAAAAAAACTCGCACGTATTGTCACGGTGAAATCCGTTTTACGGGCAAATCTTGATGGACGTAAAAACTAAACTGGCTCTCTAGGTGGCGGAAACTCCTGCAAGCGACACGAAAATCTGAAAATAAAACCACCATGCATGAAAAGATAAAAAATTTTTTTTGAAGCAACGAAATTTTGTAAATTCTGAATTTTATCACAATAAATGTGATTTAAAAACTTTACAGATTTATATACATGATGACATCTTTTGAATCATATAATGATTTTTTTCACTTGGCAAAAATTTAATTAATTGTCAAAAGTTAATAAATTTAACATAGTTTTCTTATAATGGAACGTGAGCGGAATTTTCTCGTAACGTAATATAACGTTCTTAAAATTTTCGAGATATTTATTCACTGATTAATGAGTGTAATTTCTCGAAGTTTCGTATAAATGTTTTCAAATATTTTCAAATATTAGATACAATTTATATGTATCTCTTTCTATGTTGATGTCGTAATTACGATTTTTCGTTTTTCATTAATGTACTTCAAATTTTATAATAATGAATTTTTGTGATGAAAACTTTTCGTGTCCATTGTTTTGTCTTCGTGTATTGTTCTTCTTACTCGTAATTATCAGTGCCACGAAGAAAAGAGGAAAGAAAATCTCTTCGAAAATTTAAGACGACACTCGTCGGGGTATCCGGCGGTCGGCAAGCCCATAAAATCGTCCAACCGGAAGGGGGTGTCTCCGAGAGGGCTGGTGGCGGGGTGCAAGTGCACGGAATCCTGGATAAGGTCCTTCGGGGCTTCTCATTCATGAGCGCACTTTGCGCTCCTTCCTCTTCTTCCCGCCAATCTATAGACAGGATATCCTTGGGACTCTGTTGAATTGCCGACCTATATTCCGCGAGAATGCATCTCCTCCCTTTCCTTCTATCATCGTTGGTTTCATGGGAATGTGAGAGCTTCCTTGCAGAATGAGATTTTACGTTAAATCATTCCTTAAAGTAGAAGTTTATTTATTGGAATATTTTCATCTTCATTGAATACATATATATATATATA
>NW_017305179.1:1519639-1541894 GCF_001594115.1 Trachymyrmex septentrionalis
AAATGAAAATAAATTCTATACAATGTATATTTAAATATAAAAATATTATTTCAGAAAAAATACATTTCTCTAAAAATATACATTCGTTGTTTAAACACTATTAGAAATATGTAAAAAATTAATTTATCGCCAGGATTAAGATTTAATAATTTTGCTTAGATAAACAAATTTATTATTAGTAATTAGCACAAGTGATATCAAGAAAAGGGCATCCAATATGACCTAGTACTTAATATAGCCTACTTTCTAGTTGTAAGTAGTTTAATGGATAGTTTCAATCTTTATTACCTCTACGTAAATGTCGTTGATTTTCAATCAATGTTCAAAAATATTTCCTATTTCATATCCGATCACTAGTTCTCGGTGTTGGACTTGCTTAAAACCACATTGCATAAAGTTATCTTATTTATTAAATACCGATTGCGTTCTGCAAAATCTAGAATTAAATACGAACGAATACAATACAAGTACAAGTGTACTGTGGTAAGTTTTAGGATCTCGTACAATCTTTACTCTTCTCTAAAGCGACGACTTGTGAAATTGATCGAACATCAAATAACTGTTCGACAAAGCTGAACTATATGGTCGCTAGCGTATTCCCAAAAGTGGACGAAACACTTTGCCTCGACGAAGCCGGAAGCAGCCGTCGATGCTGCTCAATACGACGTATGGGTACCTGTGTTTATCGACAACCTGTCGTTCCGACCTTAGGGCCATGCCGAAGGGCAGTAGCCGCCCTTTTCTCTCTGGAGTTTACGTGAGGCAAACTATCGCGTTACACGTCCGCAAGTGTGTATCCGTATAAAATTAGTATCGTATCAAAGCTTCAATTACGGTATAAAGTTGTGTAGTAACCCACGTTGGTAGTCTGTCGGGAAATTATCGGCGGTAATTCAATGTGAAAATATTGTTACCTATATGTCTTTCGTCGCGATGGGGTTGTTGAAAAAAATCATAATTATCAATCACAAAGTGACATTCGCGAGTGTGATGTAATATCGACTTACAGTTTCGAAGTACAGTTTCGTGATTCAATAAAATAGATTTATACATTGCAAATTGCGATACACGTATTATAATGTAAGTCTACGTGACATAAATTCTTGCAAATTACTTATTAGGTAATATATACGTGAACGTATAGATGTCCAAAGTGAAATCGATGAACAGTAAGTTATTAATTCTCACTTGTCCTTGTGAGAGTCTGAAATAAAATGTAGCCTACGTTTACTGTGCACTTAGCTGCTAAATCAAATATTCACTTATTCAAGCGGGATAAGTAAATCCTACGCCTCTGAATAAATTGCTTCCGCCATTTATTTTATTTCGTCATGTATTTCTGCACAGCGAACGATTTCTTTATTACAGGTTTACGTTCTCCCCGGATCAGATATAATTTCGATAACGTCGTTATCACATCGAACGATCCGACAACTGCGCGAATCGACGCGTAGGTCGACAGCTCGTAACGGGCTATCGACAACCTGTCGTACCGGGGGCCCTGGGACTTGGTTAAAGGGCCAAGAAAGAGTCGCCCGTCTCTCACGAACAGGCCCTTACGGAAGGCACCTCCTCCTCTCCGAAGGAAGTTATGTTAAGGAGCCCGTCCAACTCGCTCACACGCACACTATGTGCCTCTGAATGTGTGACGAGCGACCTTTTTGTCACTGCTCTCTGTGGTTCTGGTCGCGTGCCGGAATCTCTCTCTCTCTCTCTCTCTCTCTCTCTCTCTCTCTCCCTCCCTCCCTCCCTCCCTCCGGGATAGGCCCAACCTGCGCGTGAGGGTCAATCGAGGATTAACCTGGTTACTCCCAGGCTGATACAGGAAGTGACCAGCCGCAGGTGCCCTCCAGTTTTCCGTGAAATAGGGACACCACGTGTCGTTGAATGAATTGTTCCGTGGTGGTGCATTTTTTATGAAACACACGTTTGATGATCGTGCAGAAACATTTGTTACGAAATTGGAACATAACACGTGCGAATCATTTATCTCTTTGCTTCATAAAATTTGCGGTAAAATTTATTTAGAGAGGATGTATTATGTATATTTATATTGTATATGTATATTTATTGTATGTGTGTAATAAGATTGCTCTGAGAAATGAAGCATTGAATTTTAATTAAAATTTGCAGATGAATATATTCTTGTTTACTTGTGCATGAGTTTTCGAATAGTTGCAAGTTTCATCAGAATTCAGTTATACTTTGAATTTCTACGGAGATATACGAATAAAATTGTGTGATCGCAATTTTCTATTTATTCGTCGCAACACCTTGCGGCATAAAATATTCCCGAACGAAATACGCGCGTATTTTCCAATATTTCTCTCTCCATTCAGATTTACATCCAATCTTTTTTTATATTGTCAAATATGTATATAAAATATGAGATACGCATTTTGCACTCAAGATAGAATTTTATTCTTATTTGATATAAATGATAGTATAAATATTGAATACCTAAGTATAATTATTATATATTTTTATCTTTTTACTTTTTTTTTACATCAAATATTTATTGTTTTATTACTGCGAATAAGACATTAATATTATTCTAATTTATCTTCTTCTAAATCTCTCTCTCTCTCTCTCTCTCTGTCTGTTTTTAAATCTATATAGCATATCCGTTTCAATCTTATTTAATTTCTAAAACTCAAGAAGTAAATGTGTTGTCAACATAATCTATAGCGTCTAATTAAATTCGATAAAATTTCGATAAATATAATTAAATGTGTAGTCAAATCTGATCAAACTTTTTTACTGAATCAAATTAAAAAAAAAAATGCCCGGAGGTGTTGAGACTTTCGCATCGTATGAAATCCATCGCCGGTATCTAAATTACCAGTATAATTTACGAGACAACGATCGCGCTTGGCCGTGAGCGCGTCTCATTAAGCGCTTCACCAGTAATTATTCCTCAGGACTTTGTTTTCTTTTGCAAAGAGAGAACCGGAGGATTCATATCACATTTTTACGCAATATATATCAAAGGGTACCAAAAAATCGGTGGAAATTATATTACTAAATGCCATCCAATGGATTTTTTCGCCGAATGTTTTTCTATGCGTCATAAAAATCTTTTATTTCCGCCCAACACATAAAAGCACTGCTCCCCTGCTGCTTTCCGTTCTCGTTCGTCGCACGTTGAGAATCTGCTGGCACGTTGTTGCTCCCGACATAAAGTTTACAAGGGGTTGGAGTAAAATCGGCCTTTATTGGCTTTGCGCTGCGTTTGCCGGAAGTGCCGGGCAGTAAAGCAATTAAATCCGAGTTCCACCCCCGTTCTCGTTCTCTTGCGGCTTTGTCTCTTCACGGCGGCTGCAATTTCGAGCTTTAAACGGAAAATAGTAGAAGATCGTAAACCAACAGATACTCTTTTAAATATTTTTTTTTATTAAGAGTAGTTAAACAAGTGATATGCGTTTAGGAGTTCCTACAGCAATAACATACCATTTTTTTATTTTCTACTAACATAATCTATGTAATATAATTATCTCATATACTGAAAAAAGGGTCTGCTAATAGTTACCTCAACGTTGAAATAATTTCAATTGTAATATGTTCAATTAATGTAACAGAAAGTAATTTTATTTTCCATTTGTTAAGTTATTATTATTATTATTATTAGACGGTAGGTTATATTATTACGTATAGAAATATTTACTAAGATATTTAGAAAAGTAGTTATTTTTGGTCATATTATAATATATACATATAATCGAATATTTGAAATTACGTCATTTAATATTTGATAGCTATTATTAAACATTCTATCGAAATATAAACATTTAGATTTTCACGCAATTAAATAGAAATACAGAGAACTAAAAAACTTACTTTATTATACAAAAACAAATGTAAATAGTAATGACAAATATAATGTATTCGATCAAAATTTACCTTCTTACTCAAATAGTAAGCGCAGTATCAAGTTTAGATTGCGAGTTAAAGTAAGATATGATAATTGAGATTTTATAATATCTCATTTCTATGCGATCGCGGAACATGTTAATCAATCTTGGCCGAATTAGATCGTGCAACGGCGTACAGTAATTTATTTTCATCCCAGACGCGCGTCTTCCCGTCTCTGCCGGGAAACGTTACGCTAACAAACATTAATTTGCGCCTCACGGTCGATGTATCGAATTATTGCGGGCTTTCGAGAGGTCTGCCCTTCCCGCGTCGCTTAGGCCAATCGTGAATCAAATCGCATTAGCCTCGCAGATGCATATTCATGGGAAACGTATGGCGGATTACGTAGGTTCCGTTGTACCCCGTCTAGCGAGCAGCGATGGGGTGTTTTGCATTCCCCCCTCACAGAAAGGGGTTTCCGCGTCATATTTATCGAAGTAAAACGACGCGGTTAGACGGAATTGGTCTTCCTTCCTTTACTTTCTCTTCCCTTTACTTTCGCCCTCTCTATTTTCTTCCCTTCTGATTTCGGGACCGACGGTCGCGCCCTCGTCGAACGTTCCAACGGACAGAATTTCGGATCGATTTACTAGACTTCGCGGTACGACATACGTGAGTAGATAACGACCCTTTTCATTTCTCGGTGAGAAAAATTATCTAACGATGGTGAACGTAACTTTATTCAAATGAATAGAAAGAAATCGCCAAAGATGTTATTTTAATTATGCAAACGTTTTATTTCAACATTCATTCATTTCATACACATTATCAAAATCATCAGATTAATAGGCTTCGTAAACAGGTATAAAAATATATCTATTTATTATTATTAAATAATTAATAGACAACAATTTATACTTGCTTAAGTTTTACATTAATATTGATGAGACTTTTCTTATTATTTTACAATAATTTCGTATAAAGCATGTATTAATTATTACAATATGTATTAATTATATTATTAGCATGTAAGAATTTGAAGTTTATTTGACTTGAAAGTAAAATTTGAAATGTAATTTTCAATAAAATCTTATCAAGTGAGCAACTTACCTAATAAATCGTTCGACAATATTCCTTGACTAATTGTATGTTGCAGATGTATCTATATTGCCTGCAATAAAATTTACTCGGTTGCACCTGATAATCCATTATGATAAATTGAAACCCGAGTCATCGCCGCGGATATTCTACGAACTTAGGGGGAGGGAAAAAAAAGGTCGCATGATTATCCGAAGTTCATCGGTCCTCTTCACGAACTCGTGAGTCCGCTAAGCCGCGCATTAGAAACATCCGGACGGAGTTATTCAGGTCGCGCGACTCGTTTTCTTCTTCCTCGGGCTTCCCTTCAGCTCGTGCGAGCACACAGACGCAGAGTGTGTCCTGTCTGATCGCGAATGCTCCCGGAGGATTATGGGACACCGGAATGACGAGGCGGCAGTCCTCCAGATCTTTTTCTCTCCCTGTTCTCCGTCCTCCTTGTGAGTCCGTTCTTCCGTTGGTTACGCGGACATTGTGTCATCCAAAGGATTAAGCCTGGCCCATCTGGAAGCCACGGGGTCGCCACGAATACATCGCGAATCGTACGACATTCTTATGAGAGATTTTAATAATGTCATATCTCTCTCTCTCTCTCTCTCTCTCTCTCTCTCTCTCTCTTACTGAGAATGTAATAAAAATAGAAAACATATTACTATAAGTAAAGACAAATTTTAACACGTTGTTTGCTTAACGAACTTTTATTCGTCTTATCATTAATTATACAATAGTTATAGTAAAGTTTTTTTTATCATAAGCATATAATGATAAAATATGAATAATTTTCTTTATCAAAAGGATACAATGATAAAATGTCGAATAATTTTTATTTCAAAAACTATATTTTCATGGGTAGTATATTGTAAGCTTTTTTACATTCGACTTTTTATGCCTTTCAAAATACTTTATTTACCTAGATAACTTTTACTTTCTATACTAATAACATTTTAAAAATATGTAAGGTAAATGTGAATTATCCAATGACCAGAACTATTGAAAAGTCAGGTATACGCCATTCAAGACGTAACAAAAGATATCCTCTTTCTCGCAATCATTTTGGAATGTTTTGTGACCATATGAAAGTGTGACGTTAAATATCTAGTAGTAAAGTTTTTGAAACTACCGTATCGTTCACAGAATTCTGAGGCTTTCACGGTTGAAAGCATTCTGTGATTCGACACACAATGTGGAAATTGAAATTTAGAAAAGAGTTAAACTAGTGTTTGTGGCGACGCTGGAATATGACGGAAGGAAATGTGGTGAAAACGGCAGAAGAAACGCGGAGGCACGAAACCCCGACCAGCGACAATCTCCCCTGGGATGCTAATGAATCTCGCCCTTAATGAATCCATTCCGAGACCGTGTGAAGATCTCGAGATAACGTTGATGGATACTCTCACGCGCGACTCCTTCCAGAGAGATAGCAACGACGACGATGAGGATTACATCGGTCTACCTTCCGTGAAATTTTACCACGATGGACGGAAACTATTGTCGAATGTTTAGGAATTGTTAAGCCAAACTGAAATAAATTTAGAAAAATTAATGAAATTTATAAATACAGCTGTCTAGTTTTAATTGGCAAAATTTTACTGATGGTCCAAACCCTTCGACGTGAGATGTGGTTTTACGTGTGTGTATGTGTGTGTGTGTGTGTGTGTGTGTGTGTACAATCCGTCGGAGATGAATAACGTCGTCGCCTTTCGTAATGGGGATCGAGTATCGGAAATTTTTCTTTAATTTAGTTGCGTTGAATAAATCGTCAAGTAGGTATAGCCGGGGGTTAAACGAGATTTATAGGATTACGAGATGCTGTTGGGGAAAATTTACGGAGCGAGACGAATAATGCGTACAGTTTTAATCACGCATTGTGCTGTCAATGTAGTTGTTTGAAAGAGGAGAGACAGAAGTTAACAGAAGAGAGACAATATTTACTTTTTATTTCATTTAATTAAACAAACTATATATATTTATGATTTTCATAATTGCAGAATTTTTTGCAGTAAACGACTTTTTCATCACACTGGACAGGATAACTGAAGAAGAATTGAGGAAGTTGAAGGATGTTACTTTCAAACTGAACAACTACCGATGAATAACAGATAAAAATTAATGACACCGCAGCCTTGAGTAAACGTGTTAAAAAGCACGTTGCGTCAACATTTCATTCCCGAAATCGGCGCGATTCCTTCGCGTGAGACTAATTGCGCGATCATTGGGAATGCCTGCGGAACAATTGTACGAAGGCGAGAGGGAGGAGACGAGGAGCGAAGGACAGAGATAGAGCCGCGGCGAAGGTGCACAGCGTCTCCTGCGAGCTCTCGGCCACGTTGCTCGCCGGTCTCTGTTATTTGCCGAGCGATCATCGGGTGAAGTTTCGCGGAGGCAGCTCGAGTACCGGCTACGAGATTGCTAGCCGTCCGCGCCGCGCGGCGTAATTACCAAAAATCAAGCAAGAAGACCGAAAAGCCATCAGCGGCTACGGCCGCTGTGTGTTTCTGCAATTTTGGCGCGGGGCCATTGACACACGCTCGCACTGAAACTAATACGAAGCCAAGTATACACCGCGTCGCTCGATGAGAGGGTGAAAGGGACGGAGGAAATAGAAATGAAGAAACGAGAAAGATGGGGACGTCTACGCGACGATGTCGTTAGGCTTTATGATGCATGCTTCCTCCGTATGGCTGATGGCCGTGCCGTATGTAAAGTGGACACGCTTCATGCGACCTTATTTTCCCGTGTACGTCTCAATTAACATTAACTTTCAACTGAACGCTGATTTAACTGAGTATGAAAAGTTGGTAACAACAAGACAATTGGTAACGAGGGATCTCCCCAAAGAGAGAGAGAGAGTTCATTTATTTTCTTCTTACTGTTAAATCTTTTTCCAATAATTTTTTTCAATACTTTATCGGTTTTACAAAAAATTCACAAACACAGAAAATATAAATAGATAAACATTTTGCATTGAGATTAATATATTATATATTCCGTTATTTATTTATTTTGAAACACACCAAAGCTAGGAGACAAAAGTATAACAAGCTGTCCAGCAGTTCTTGAATATCCTTGGATTCTGGAATTATGTTGGAATTTTATGTATTCTGGAAAATCCTTGAAATTTCAGAGTTGGCCTGATTGGAATTTATCATTCTTTCATTCTAAAACAAATCAGAACGTGAAAAAAGGAAGAGTTGTGTTTGGATATAAGTCTTCTCTTAAAGATGCAATAAGTTATCAATTGAAAATTTGAATTTAATGTTTAAAATGGAACATAAGCAGAAAAATTTGTGTTGACGAAATATTCATTTGATATTATTTATAAAGCAATAAATAATATTATTCCAAATTGGTTAGCGTTTTAATTAATTTGTATAAAATCCTAATTTGAATACAAAGCTTATATAATATTATAATATTGCGCGAATCGATGAAAATCAATTAAATAATGAAAATTAATTGATGGTTAATCGATTAAACCCTGGCAAAGCTAAGATTTTTACCTGAAATGTTCTGGAATTATCCTTCAATTGACTAGTCAGATATTGCTGGACACCATCTTTGATGCTAAAGATACCTTGTAAAGAATGAAGAACAATTGAATAACAGAGAAATCGAGTTA
The DNA here is from genome assembly GCF_001594115.1 of Trachymyrmex septentrionalis. Classification (NCBI taxonomy): domain Eukaryota; kingdom Metazoa; phylum Arthropoda; class Insecta; order Hymenoptera; family Formicidae; genus Trachymyrmex; species Trachymyrmex septentrionalis. The sequence continues at coordinate 1,528,209 of NW_017305179.1, forward strand.
AATGTTAAACGAGCTATATTCGATCAATTTAATTTCGAAAAAACGCTTTTAACCTAAAAACTATCTACATGAATCTATTGTTTTCATCAGTTTTTATGTCGAATTTTTTGTACTGCGTTTAAACATCGGACATGCATCATCTAATGCAAAACCACGATGTGAATACACTGTGTATGAGACGTAAGTGTTGGATGTAGGATCACTCGAAGAAAGAGGAAAAGTATCGGGAATTCAAAAAGGAAGAAGAAAGACACAAGAACGTCGTTCACAATAACTCGTTGGTGCAGAGAGGGAAATGTCATCCTTCGAAAAGCTTTCGGCTTAGCCTCTTGCCATCTCTTTTTCTCTCTGTCTCTTTTCCTCTCCTTTTCGTTTTTCTCCGGCCTCAGGCGAATTTTCTTGCCTGTTGCCACCCGCTGTGTCTTTTTTCTTTTCTGACGGACAATGGTTCGCCGTGATGGTTGGCTTCCAACCATCCAACGGCTTCGCCGTGACAATCGCACGGAAATCGTGACGGTTTTAGTGTTGCCCGAGATCTATCCATGCCAAATGCGTACCCATTGCATTCAGCTAGCAGCGTGTGTTTCTTTATCTATCTTTTTGCATCTCACGCCGGTCGTCGTGTCGCCACGACGTATGTACGTACGAATTTTCTCGCGATATTTCACCCACGCGCGGACACTTCCCATAGAACTAGGATCATTCTGCTCGGAGATAAGATTTTGAGGAATGGCTATTCTTTCTCGGAGCTGGTCAGCAGTCTGGATAGTTTATTTCTCACGCCGCTCGGTTGGCATTCCACTTTTCAAAATTTTCAAACTTTGCGCATTCATGACTTTGCACAAACGCGCTATATGCGTTTCATACACTTTTAATATTCACCGGATTTGAGTAAGCGATATTTTTCTCCTTATGTGAAAGATGAAGGAATTTATATGTATAAAAGTTCATATGAAATGCACACTGTATGAAAATATTTAAATATTTCCGTCGAAACGATTTTGCGCTACGCTCGTATGATTCTCACAATTACTGTTTTATATTTCATCAAGTTTATTTGGAAGCAGATTTAGAAGCATCAGCTTGCAAACTGCAAGTTCCGACGAATGTAGTGAAATTTTATACATTGATAATTTTATTTGTGCATTAATTTCTGCGGGTGACTTTTATAGCTCTCAGTAACTTTATTTACTATTGTTTAACATTAAGAATCATCATTATTTATTTGTTTTAGATTTACTAAAATAAGACGTAGAGATTCACGAATTGTCAAATATATAACCAATGATAAAAATATATATAAATAAAATTTAATAATTTCTGGACGTTTTGCCTCCATTTTGATCCCCCATCCTCAGCATGTACATATATAAATAATTACCGACAATTATATCGTTGTTTAGTGAATCGCAAATTACACATCATGTTTTTTTCAGAACCGTCCAGAAGTTATTGAATTTTATTTATATATTTTTATCATTGGTTGTATTTGCGCAAATCTAGCGCTGACTTTTAAATGTCTCGTGAATCTATTTCTTATTTTATGAATTAAAGGAGTCCGAAAAATAGTTATTTCTTAAAATAATTATTTCTCTATTTATTGTTATTTATATTTACTGTTACTTCTGGACTTACACATGCTAGAAGAAAGATATAAAGTACACGTATATGTAGGTACAACGAAACATTGTTTTATACTTTAAATACTTACATATTGGCATAACAAATAAAAGAAACTGCTATTCACCGAGTCTTCAAAGTCAGGGACAAGAGGACAGATTGCAACGCGTTGACAGGAAATTTCGTTCAGCATTCATTAATATTAATCCGTTCGGAATAATTTTCGCTGAATTATTTCGATACGCATCTTTCTATCGAGATGGTAACTCCGTTACAGAAAACTACTTTCGGAGCGATAGGGGGTGAAAACAAATCTTGGGTTTTTAACTCTCCTGGGATAACGTCCCTTATTCAGGTATATAACATGCTTGTGACGTCTCTCGGACACTCTAGCTTCTCTCTCCTTCCTTCTTCTCTTCTTTCACCCTTTTTCGTTCTCTTTCCTTCCTTTCTCTCCTGATACGTTATACGTAAATGGCGGCGAGTGACGGCTCTCGTCGGGAATAACGTAAATAATTCCGATTTGAACGCGAGGTACCACCGACGACGCTCAAGAATTTATTCTGCGCTTTCTACGTGGGAATCGAGAAACGCGAGCTCCCGCGACGTTTGACGAAACGCTTCTCATTGTTTCCATAATGAAGTAGCCGATTTCTCTCGTCACCGTTTTTCCTGTAATGTGATACGACGCGATAGCCTGTGTCGTAGAATTTTCCGTGATATCGCCGCGATTACGAAGACTATTATTAATATTTGCGAAGGAAGGGCTCGCAGAGTATTTGCTTTGCAAAATTTTCAAACAACTCGATAGAATATCCCATTTTTAATTATATAACATTTTTATTCTGTTCTTTTTTTTTTTGCGGAATTATATTTGCACATGGAAAATAAAACATTTTATGAAACTCACCGAAAGAATTAGTTACAATCTTCTTATGATGAGGCTCGCAAGCAAAGTGCTTGCGAACAATATTTGTAGTTTTGCGACATATATTTCTTCTTTTGTCGCAAAGTGCCGACCTTATCGTTCTGGAGTTCTCTGACGAATGGTTCTAATTAATCCGATTAATTTACCGTAGCCGCACCGCACGTACGCCCTGTACCTAAGCGTCGCTTATCTCCGCGTCATAACCAGGCTTCCTAATTTAATAACATCATCCGCCGCGACGTATTACGATTATGAGGTTTAATCCTCATCGTTGGCCGAAGCGTAACAGCGACTAAAGTCCGGCGTAATAAAAATAAATCAGGCGCAAGTCTCCTACCGAGATTTGGAAAATCCTGCCCATTACCGACGGCCGCCGCTAATCGCGACTTTGGGAAATTTCCTCCGCAAATGTGGGGAAAACTGCTTGGCATGGCAACAGCAGACGGAACGCGTGCGGAAAAGAGAGAAAAGGAGGGAAACGCATGAAATGCAGGCTGGATGCAGGCTGCACGTGTTCGCAAAATGTCCTCGCTAAGGTTGACGGCAGTTCCCTATACACACAATGTCCTTTACAGCCACGTCGCGGAAGGTAGGGAAAAGGGGGTGGGTGGGACGCGCCAGGATGTCATTTTTCTCATCCCCGACGAGCCTTGTGCGCAGAAATATGCTCGCATGGTTGCAATTAGTCGTGCGCCAGGCAAAAAGGTAAACGTCGACCGTTCGCTGCCAGGAAGTAGTTGTTAATCTTCGTATGTCGTAATGGCGGACGAAGTAATGTCTCTCCTTATGAAAAGTGTATCTCGGCGCACTTAGCCGTGAGTATGAGAAAAAACAACTTTCGAGCGGATTTTCCCTTTAACGCGCAAAACGGATTTACCCTTAGGCGTTTATATACTCTCATGTGGACTATACGTGCATATACAGTGTAACGTTAATTACACACTTTTAACGGTCTTTTCATAATTTAATGTAACATCAAGGTAAACATCTCAGTTAGCTTCCTGATTTGTATCACGTTGAAATAATTGAGCGTTAAATTAAAAGTTTGTCAAAGAAATGCTTAATTATTCTAAACTTGTGCAACACAATTTTATTTTATGATTTTACTAAAACATTTTACTCAATACATCATATTTATCAATACGTAATATTTATTAATAATAATAATAATAATTTGATATTTGTATAAAAATACAACTATTAAATTATTACTATTAATAATAAATATTATGTAAAATATATTCCGAGTTCAAATATGTAATTCTATTTTGAAGTAAATCCGACTTATCCTGCTATGCGATTTCTAGAAGAGAGATCACATTTTTGTGTGCAGAAAATCTGGATTTTCAGACATTTTCAGAGCTAAATCCTTAAGGCCTGAACAAACAGTGTAAGGCAAAGATCTGTCAAAGATGACTAATGATGTGAAGGAATTCTTCAAATGTAGCGGAAATTGGTACAAGAAAATTATAAAAACTCCGAGACGAATGTCTGGAAATTAATGATTAGATTTTGACAAGTGACAGCAGCATAGTAAATCTTAAGATCTTCCGAACTACAATTTACACATATAACAACATTTATGCTAACAATGAAAAACCGTTGGAAGGCAATCTTTTTCTTATTTAAAGCTGTCTTTTGTGAAATTCACAAAACCGCTGATTGAAAAGTGATTTTAAAGCTTTTAAGTGAAAATTTTGAATACAAATAGAAATATTTTTTATACTTATGTCGCTACAATACGCATGACATTTTAAATATAAACGTAGCTGTGTATTACTTCTTATTCAAACATTCCTTCGATACCGTTTCACCGTTGACTATCAGAGACTCGTTGATCTTCCAGCAACATTCTTGTCACATTAATTCTTTCATAACTCAACGTCGCGTTTCTTATTTATTTATTTTTAATTTAGCTACCATATTCTCCCGGATCAGAGAGAGAGAGAGAGAGAGAGAGAGAGAGAGAGAGAGAGAGAGAGCTGTGCAAAATTTTGCCAGGCTCAACGGTCTTCAGCTCGCAAGCTCCGCAAGCCGAGTTGGAAGCCCGACGTAGGAAGAGTCCAGGGATCTGAAGGTGGTGGTGGCCGAAGTGTGTGGCTATCGATCACAGTCCACCCCTGTGGGCGATGGTCTCTTCCTCGCTTACTCCCCCGTTTTCTCTCGCTCTTCTCTCCTCTCTTCCCCCTTCCCCCAACCTCATCCACAACCTGCTCTTATCCTCATCCCCTCGAGTTACACCGAATTTACCTAACGTAGGCACGATGGCTAGCCCCCCCCCGTTTCTCCTCTCTTCCCCTCTTCCTTCTCCTGCCTCCGCTATCTCTTCCATGGTATACCCTTCTCTGTCTTCCGCACCGGTTCTCTCCCCCTGATGCCAACGTCTCCATAGCTCTGGACCTTTTGAGAGCCGTCCTCGAGGCCTAGAGAGGTTAGATCGGGAGGGAACGGAGAATGGTGAGAGGGGTAAGGATGAGGAAGGGAGAAAGAGAGAGATAGCTTGTTATGAACGTGATGGACCCTTCGCTCGTCGTTGCTCTAAGCGAGCGAGGAAGGACGAGGGAGGGAAGCTTTTAGAGCTTGGAATATTCACGAGGCCAAGGCTTGGACAAGCGAAACACGTCTCTCCCTACGCGCCCCCTGATATCCCGCTTCTTTCGATGTCGGCGCCACGGAATCAAATCGAGAGGGTCAAGATCGGCCCAAGTTGATTCTTGACATCCCTGAAATGTGGGTTGTTTTATTTTCTTCCGTACAAAACCGCAACAATCACAAATAATCAACATTATTCTTTCCAGATGTAATCGCGCTTAATAAAATTAATCTATACGCTTTAGAAATTGCTCTTTGGTTAAAGTGAAGAGCTCTTCCACTCGATAGATGTTAAATTCTTTTCGGAATTTCTTGTATTTACTCGGATGCGCCAATTTTCGAGACGAATCTGCGCGTTAGCGTGAACCCGGCTGTCTTTTGATTTCGTATTCAGAGAACGTGGTAGTGGCGAGTCGCGTCTATATCTTCAGGACACAAGCTCCAGGAGGAAGGATTTCCCTGGCAATCAACAGCGGTCCACAGGACTGTTTGCCTTCGCGCGTGATTGGCGCCTTGCTTTGCCGCTCTTGTTTGGTCCACCGTTAAGGTTCCTTCGCGTCTATACGTTTATTGACATTTTCTGTCGACAACGCGTAGAACTTACAGGTTCGCTACAGGTTGATTTAAATATAGAAACTTTAAAGAAATACGTTACAGTGAAAAAAAAAACGATCGCAAACTTAACGTATTTGTATCTGTCAAGTTATTACTATTTCATACTGTTATTTTAATAAAGAATTAGTAAAATAAAAATCAGATTAATTAACTGATAAATATTAAATTAAATACTCTTCTGCATAATATATGTATATTAAAAAATGATAAAATATTTAAATAAAATTAATATGACATCAGTTTCTATGACATGATAAAATTATATGACATATTTTTTTCGTGTAAAGTAAGAAAATAAAATAGGAGTTATTAAATATGAAAACATTTTCGTTGCGAATGGATAAACGAATGAGGTGTTAAATTATTAAAAAAGTTGAATTGGGAAATTATTAATTGATTTCAGTGAAATTATTAGGCGATATTAGAAAAATTTTGATCGATTACGTATCTCGAATACTAAATCATACCAATATCGATCCTCGTATCTAAACCGGAAAATATGTTGTATTTAAATTGTTGCGTACAACAATCGTATGTTTAAAGCCGCGTACATATTATGTCACAAATATTTCTCCGTGGGGAGGTCCGGTGGTCTGGTATGTATACCACGTAAGACTCGCTATTAACGGTGCGTTGTCTCTCTTCGGACGCACACGTTTCAAACTTGCCGGGTGTATTGAACAAAAGGATGCACGGTAACGGTCCTGCAAAACAACCGCGATGTAAAGGCGTATGTGCGCGCAGCTTTAAAGAGACTTGCCGCGCGACACGTGTAGCGCCGTACAAATCGTACACAGCCGAAGAAAGTGGTCGCCATGTGTTCCCAGGATTTATAGAGCTCCTTTGGAACTAGCTGTAGCCATCCACAGCGTGCGAGAATTTTCCGAAGCTATATACCATTCCACGCGCGTGTGCAGTCCTCGTGCGTGTGTGGTGCGCGCGCGCGCGTGCTCACGCACGTGTGCATGTACGTGTACGCGCGATATGAGGTCCTGTAGGAATTCACCGGGGGACGTAAATTCTCCGGTGTTCTCCCTCTTCCTCTTTCTCTCTCTCTCTCTCTCTCTCTCTCTCGCCCCCCCCCCCCCCCTCTCTCTCTCTCTCTGTCGTATACCATCCTACGCTTGTAGCTACCCTTCGGGTGGACTTTAGAGTCCACCCCCTTATAGCCGGTCGCTCGACGACGAGCCACCCCATCTCCCTGGCCATCGTTGCTGCCGCCTCCAGCGACAACATTCTGCAGTCCGGCGAGGGTGACCACCCCTACGGAGAGCCGACCAACGCAGTGACGCTCAAGTGTTAAAGCACTTTGACGAAACTGCGAGCCGTAATCATCTTAGATAAGACTTTCCCAACTTGTTTACGTGAACTTACGTGAATGTTAGTTAATGCAGAATTATTTGACAAGATATACTTAGACTATATTAAAATAACGTAAGACAACTTAAGAATTTGAAGAAGACATGAGATATTTAAAACATGATATCTAATATAAATAGATATAAATTACAAAGATTATTATATTCGTAATCATTTGGGCACGCTTAGAAGTTTATCTTAAGATAACGTCCGCGAATTCTGTTTTTCATAATTTTCATTTTTTTTTTTTTTTTTTTTTTTTTTTTGGAAAAGGTTATATATGTGCATATATTAATTAAATAATTTTTGACTCTTACTAAGTTGAATATTAAATTGGAAATTGCAAATGTATGACACGTACCCCAGAGATCTCAAATGCGTAAGCATTTATGTTCTTTGAAACATAATGTAAACTGTAACTTAAGTAGGGGTCTTACATCTTTCAGGTTTTCCTAAGCGTACTTTTTTCCGACGTTTTCTAAATTCTCGTGTATTTCTACATAAGTCATTTCTAAGATCGAAGTAGAGTGGGGTATCGCAAACTGATAGGTTGACGTATCAGAAAGAGCTGGCGGCGATATTGATAAAAGCTACGTCGCTTAACCGGGTTCATTCCGCGCGCTCGCAGATTCCGCTCACGTACACGCGGAGAACATCCTGAGCCCAGTAAGTGGCGTATGGAGATATCCAGAGGGGTTCGGATAGCTCGGATGGTTCGCAAGGGTGCCAGCAGGATGGCGCTCAGGCGAGGAGAGGGAAACAGGTGGACGGATGTGGAGGGCAGGAAAGACGTGAGGGCGAGGACGACCAGCAAGGACGAGGTGTAGGAAACGGAGAGGAATGGCGCACACGGGATAAAGGCAAGGGGTGAGTGAGAAAGGGGAGATGGGGGTGGAGATGGCAGAGAAATGCGGACTTGGAAGACCGTTCTCTGGACTCTCTCGTCCTCGTGCCTCTCCACGTCACCATCTTCCCCTCACCGTCACCGTTCCCTCTCCCTGTATTCAAACTACTACGTCAATACTACGCGCGATTCGGGTGTCCTGATGCTTGGAAAAAGGGTTCGAAGATTGTCGCGCGAGGAAGCACTGACCGTATCAAAAAGCTTTCATCCAGAGCTTTGGACACTTGTTTTAGGAATAGAATCAATAATCGTTTAATCTTTACGCGTCTATTTCATGAACTAAATGAAGCTTAATACTTAAGCAACTTTTTCTAGTTTAAGTGCTCAACAGAGCAGAAAATTATTTCTAGGCCTGTTTTCACAATATATGATTATTTAAAAGGTTACCAAGAGATTCATTCATGAATTCTTTGATAATCTTTAATCTTCTTAGATGGCTATATATTATGAAAACGGGCCTTATGTAGTGTCACCCTCTTTCCAGCATTAACTCTCAGCAATATCAATTATTGTAGAATTAATGTAAATATTCGTCAACGCATCAAGCTGAATCATTGCAGTATAACTTAATATTTTATGTCGTCTCACAAAATATGATCTTTCGCATATCTGACAGAAGAAGAAGTACTTGTATCGAATGAATAGCTCTGACAGATAACGACATACGGCAATCTCGTGAAAGATTCACTGCCATCGTAGTGGGAAGCTGTGCTAGCGCCACAGAAGTTGTCGCTACCGGTCAGAGAAGGGATTGGCATACTGACACAGTAACATCCTACATTATTAACCAGAGAAAGAGAGAGAGAGAGAGAGAGAGAGAGAGAGAGAGAGAGAGAGAGAGAGCGCTCAAGGACACGGCCAGGTCGCACATAAAATTGGCTCGAAGTAAAAATTAGTCGGCTGTCGCTCGAACGTGGAATTAGTCCGCGACTCGCGATCGGACTTAACCTTCAAGCTAAATGGGCGTTTCCTTAACGAAGATCGAATTGTCGAAATCGTGAACACTGTGGATCGAAATGTTGGCTTAACTGAAAATTCACACAATATATTATTTTGTGAAACGCCATCTATTATTTTATAGAACTTCACGAAGAAGTTAGCAAGTGTTAGCAATATTGTGCGAGGAGAGCAATATTTCGTTTAAAATCGAATTGTACTTCGAGTTGATTGCCCAAATCAATTCCGAGAAATAAAATATTTCTTGAAGATATAAATTTTAATATATATCGAACAGCCTGAACCTTCGTACTTTCCTCAGGGTTTATTTCGAGGAATTTTGTAATTCGCAGACATCGATGATTGTTAAGAATAATACGAGGAGGAAAGGAAACGTCGATTTTAAGCACTTCGAGATCGGAGATAAACATTTGCGTTATTCATCGGAATTTCGGTATCGCTACATGTGACATCAACTTCCGAACGGTGGATGAAAGGAGCGTTCAATTGAGACAGAGTTGTTACGTAAAGAAGTACAGCTGTTGCTTTGGTTCTTTTTCTTCGCGAAAGTCCTGAATTTATTTATCTCACGGCACAGCTTCCAGGCAGGATGGGTCCCGGACCCCGTTGTTTGCCCGAGACAAAGAAAGCGTTCATTAGGGAAACGCCATTAGCGGCGAACTTCTTTTCCTCCTCCCCCGCCCCTTTTCCTTCTTCTTGCTTCTCATCTTTTTCGTTTAGCTTTCAAAAAAAAAATAAAATAAAAAATGCGTCGATACGATGGACGCGAAATTTTCCCGCGCTTGCCTATTCCTTCATCGAAATGTGAATCTATAATAAATTATAATATAATATACAAAAATAACGTAAAATTAATATAATTAGAATAATACGATAAACATGTATATACAAATTAAGAGAGGAGGGCTCGTGTATTTAAGTTTCAGTAATTAAATCGGAAACTGGAAAACACGCGCATTTCACGGACAGCTCGCGTTCTCACTCGACAGACTTCTACCTTCGGTACTCGCTCATTACTCGTTTCGTATAACGACCTCGACGATCGCACGCCGGCTTTCTTCTTCCTATCTTCCCGCACGTCTCGAAATCTTCGTCTGCAGCCGATCGGAATCGGCCGATAGCGGCGACATCGACGCCGTAAATTACGGCGATCGACGCTGGCGTTGCCCGGCTACGTCTACGCGGGGCTGAAGAAAGCAGGCATCTCCCAGAGTACTTTCAGCCACGCGTAGATATCGCGGATAAGGTGAATCCGTGTCGATCCACTCCGTGGCTCGTGTTCCTACTTTGGCTTTGCGAGATGCCAGATAACTCGAGGGCGAGTGATGCTGCGTACGAACACGGCGTGAACAAAGAAACGAAGATACGCAGCTGAGGGATACACCCAAGTATACGATGCTTTCGTTCTTTGCTTAGAAAGGCAAAACGTCGCTAATACAATGTTATAAAGTAATACAAACGATGTTTTGCGCTTGAAAATTTTCTCTCTGAACTCGAACAAATATATTAGATTCGCGATCGCGCAGTCAATGGTCTGTTATTTAAACTGCAAGATCGTGTGCAACGACTCGAATTATCTGGCATTCACTCAATTTTTCTTCATTGCTACTATTATGCTCTGTTATGCAAGATGTGATACACGAACGAATGTTCTTAATCCTCGAAGTTTGTGTGGCGTCTTACATGTGTATTGAGAATGTTCTAATCAAATACGGATTCGTTCCACCTTTGAACGCTACATTACGTGGTGAACTCCGAGCTCAAACTCAAAGATTAGTCATTGACGTCGGGATTTCTCTCTCCTCTTATTTTCGGTGATCGATCATCTGCTGTGCCATCTGCGACGAAAAATATATCGCCGGCAGGTGAGGGCAGTTTCGTTCTGTGAGCGTGTTTCCGCCTACTAGACCGCCCTTGGCGCGCAGTGTTTTGCAGCAAGTGCCTTCACCAAAAACTTGGCAAAAATATTGCCAGCTACGGGGAACTAGATAAAAAACAATTTGCAATCGCTTTTAAATACATAAATCAGCGTATCTGTTGTTTACAAAAAGTATTGCTACAATTGTTTGCAAGAAATTCTATTATTTCTCCCGAATATGGAAGGGAAACAAATTTTAAAAAGCAATATTAATACTAAATTTTATAATTCACTTTTTAAAAATAAATTTGCATTATTTATAAATAAACAGAATTTTAACTTTTCCAATAGAGAGAATCAATTTCGAAATTGTTAAATCAAAATTATATTAGCGTACAATTCGACAACCTATAGAACAATCTTCTTGGCATCCACCTAAAAGAAATCCTGCAGAAGAAGTTTATGGCTGCTGACCAACGGTCACAGCAGGAGGGCGGAGACTAATGCGTTTGCTACGCCTAGATTTTCCTTCTTTGCAGATTTCGCTCGTAGATAACAATTAAACGTATCTTCCCGGTAACGTAGCATCTAATTAATGGTTCCATCTATTTTTCATTTCCAGCCCCATATAATTTTAAATGGTTTTTCGTTGCTCACCCGATGTGAAACTATATAGGGTACGATAAACATAATTGATTATTTATTGAATTTATTGAGTTTTCAATGAATTAGCAATTATTTTACATTTTCATTCTTCAATAAAGTACTATTATTCTTTAAACATAAATCGAATTTTTGAAAAGAAATAATTTTTACAATTTTTTAAAGCATGATACGCTTCCTTTACGTAATCATTGAAATATCAATCTCGGGCGCGCCGTTTAATTAAAATTATTTTTCCAAATAGTTCTGATTACGATCCAACGTAGAGAAAGAATGATCGTGCGAGCGGCATCGAATTCTTTTCATCCCACATTGACTAACATTTAATTTGGAAACACCGTGCAATTAACGTGCCTCGGTTGAGCCATCGTTGTCAGATGCGCGAGGCTAGGATAGACAATTTCCATGTTTTGTTGCGCCTTTTTAGACTATTCGGGCTATCGAGGGGGTGGAGCGACGCCGAGTGACGTTGACTGACGTTCCAACGGACGTTTCTCATTATTTTGAATAGTAGAAAATCAACGAGCCTCTGGCTTGTGCGGCGGAGGACCGGATTCGATCCCATTTCGAATGGCCAAAATCGGCGGACCGTTTCGACTCAGAGAAAGCACACAATTCTTTCGATCGTGCAGCGCTTTTCTAGGCAAAAGACACTTATACAGGGTGTCCTGAATTTAAATGGCTAAGAGCGTGTAGGGAATCGATAAACTAAGAAAAGAAAAGACCTACGTAAAATGGTAAATGCATAGAAGTAAAAATGATCGAGCATGCAACTGTTTGTTCGTTTCCATTTTTCTTCGGAAATTTGCTATGTATGTAGGAGGCGCGCTGTAATTTATGATGATATGTAGTTGTTGTTACGAAAAGCTTTAGTTTTTTTTCAAGTATTTGTATCTTTCTAAATATTAGATTAATGCTTCTTAAAAAAATATTTACTGAGACGTTTATATATATATATATATATATATACAGGGTGTCTGTTAATAAGATCGGAGCCGCATTGGGAGTGTAGAATGGGTCAAGGGGAATAAAAAAATCTTATACTATTTTGTAATTTTCGCAATAATTCACAAGATATTAATTACTAAAAATGACCGAATATTGGTCTTCTATAATTTTTTTCTCAAATAAAAATTGTTTATTTCTTCTCATAGAACTCTAAGAATTTTTTAAGTATTTTTTATCAACTTTTTAGTACTGCATTTTTTTATTTTTATTATTATGAGAAAATACGGTATAAAAAAAATCTGAAAAAATTCTCAGAACTTTCTGAAGAAGATAATAAACAATTTTTGTCTCTTATAGGTTTTCTGTAAAGTTGATAGTATTTGAGAAAAAAATTATTAAAGACCAATATTCGGCCATTTTTAGTAATTAATATCTTGTTTACTATCGCGAAAATTGCAAAATAGTATAAAACTTTTTTGTTCCCCATTTTACGCCTCCAATGCGGCTCCGATTTTATTTAACAGACACCCTGTATACATATATATATATATACACACACATATACTCGTACATTTATTAGAAAAATATTATTTATTAGAAAGATAAGGATTTAAAAAAAGAAAAGAACATTTAATTTTTATCAATTATGTCTATTTTTGAATTGAACATGAATCTCAAAAGTATATTAACATAAATTATATTTTTATATTATTTTCTAACATTTTATATATGTATGCTTTAAGATCTAAAAGATTTATTCTTTTTTTATCTTATTAAAACATTTGTCTTTATTAATTAGCTTACTGTCGGAATAACAGATTATTATAAAAATTTCAGACGATAAAATTTAAAGGGTAGCTAAATATGGAGGAGAAATATGTTACTTTCAGTGAGAAATTGTTTCATCGGCAACACACACATACACACACACACACACACACACACACACACACACACACACACACACACACACACACACACACACACACACATCAGTATGGCTTATAAGACGGCAGAAAATCTGAATTTATCCCCGACGAACGTTAATTGCTTATGGAACGAAAACGATGGCTTTTAATAGAATGGATATAGATGATTTGATCCCCTCATTGATAGAACATAAATTTTCTCAAACTTGTGTTTCCCTCGAAAGTGCTCTGTCTTTTCTCTCCACGTGTCCTAGAAAGAGAGAGAGAGACAGAGAGAGAGAGAGAGAGAGAGAGAGAGAGAGAGAGAGAGAGA
>NW_017305179.1:1541994-1546026 GCF_001594115.1 Trachymyrmex septentrionalis
ACTTCTGATAATTATTTCCAACGGCGCGCGTGGCGTTTGCAACGCGCGGCGACGCGTACAAATCTCATCGGGTCCTTTACATTTTCCCGTGATATTTCAATCCGAATTTGCATTCCCCGTGGAAAATCCGTAGGGTTTTCTCTCTCCTCGTTCCGCCGTGAGCCATGAGAAATGTGCCGCTTCTTTTCCGTCGCCCTCAACCACCCCCCCCCCCATCCACCCCTCTTTCTTTGCGCCCTCTCCCGCTCTCTTCCTTTCGTACCGCTTTCGGCCGCTCTCGTTTTTCCTCAAAATGAACCTGAAGCCCCGCTTCCGTCTACGGGCCACGAATACTAGGCGGTACATATATTTCTTCTATTGTCTAGCCCCGGAGTTTCCTATTGTTTCTAGAAATTTATCGCTTCACGGTAAGTTTGGCCACGCAGAAGCGGGTGCTTTCATCTTGAGTCGCGGATAGGAGGAAGATCAAGAGGGAGAGAGATAGAGAGATTGAAATTGGAAGGAAAGACCGAATAAACGGCGGTGGTTGCTGGGCGAGGGGGGGGGAGGGAAGAATGAGAGGAGAGACGCGGGTCCGAGAGGAGAGGGGGAGATAGGAGATAGATCCAACCGGCGATAATTAGTACTTCTACGAAATTATTTATGTCTGGAATAAATCAGGGGAAAGCTTAATTGCTTTCCACCATGGCTGACGACGACGACGACGACGACGACGACGACGACGACGACGACGACGAGGACGACGACGACGACGACGACGAGGACGACGACGACGACGAGAACGATGCCGCGCGGGGATGCGGGATTCGAGGCGCTTCCTTCTGTTGGATTTTTGTTTTCGTTTCGCCGAGCGGAGGTGCGAGAACGAAGAGAAAATCCGAAGAGTTATTGGAAGGGCAATCGTTCCGGGACGATTATTTCGTACGGGAATTTATCTCGCGTGCCCGTTGCAAGGTGCGACGAAGGCCGTATCCACATTTTTTTCTTCTCTTCTCCCTCGACCATCCTCGAATAGTTTTCTCACTTTTATTCGCTACGGTGGATCATCGCAGACTCCCACGGCAGCCGCGTGAATATCCGTGACGCATCGAGTCATTAGTGGCCGGCGCCGATATGATATATCGACACGTCGGGTTCCTAATTTTGTTCGGTAATGGGTTACGAATTCATTATCACGCTGTCCGTTTGTCTGAAAAAGAAATCCCATTTCCGTTTAATGCCGTTACTTCGATAGTTGAGTAAAGAGCGACGTAAATAATGCAGGATTTGCAACAGCGGCCGTGATCAGGATTGGGCGGTCAATTTTATTTCGTGAGATCACGCACGGTAAAAAAATACAGCTGAAAACTGATTCAGCAAATCTACAGTGCATACAGACAGTCAGTTTTCTATGTTAAAGTAGTAAAGCAACTGAATAATATATTAGCGATTTGTTAAACTTCATCAAATCTTCTTAGTTGTAGATGTTGGAATTCATGCAGTAAGTTATAGATTTGCTGTACCACCCAATTAATTTTTTTTCTGTGCGCTTCAATGGCAGCATTTAAAATTGCGACGTGGCATTTTGCACAAACTCATCCCGTTGTAGCATCCCTCTCCCTTTAAATCGATTAAACTGCATTAATTATTGTTTTGTTTCTATAATTAAGCGCATCACTCTTTCCTGTTGACAAATAAAAACGATGTGATATTTCTTCGGTGCAACGCAGAAGCGATTAGAAATGCCGTTCGTTTCAGAGAAGCTGATTTAGTGATCTTGAATTTGATAACGATCATAAATTTAAATTTTAATCTTACTCGGAGAAACCTCAATTTTCAGAGGCAGAGATAAACGGGAAAAGAGAGAGACGAAGAATTCTGACTCAATTGGCAGACGTTAATGAGACTTTCCTATTGGTTCCGAGGTGTGTAATCATCGGTCATAAAGATTTGCTGGCAGCATATTTGTAAAACCGCAAAGGAGCGAGCGAAGAAATGAAGAGCCAAGAAAGGTGGAGGCTATGCCTTTATCTCTCTCTCTCTCTCTCTCTCTCTCTCTCTCTCTCTCTCTCTCTCTCTCTTTCTCTCTCTATTTTTGGTCTTGCAAAAGTCGTTTATTCTGAAGATACGATTTTATTTCGTAAAGTAAAGGAAACGTAACTCTTCCATAATAGCGCTTTCGAAAAACGTGCAGAGGGTTGCGGGTGGGAGAGACTCTCGTAGGGCTCACTCGTGTGAATAGCTGAAGGAAAGTAGGGGGAGGAAGCCTTGGCAACAGGTTTCATCCCCGTGCAGCCTGCAACGCTGCACTCATTTTCCTCCTACGTTCTACGTTCTTTTCGAAAAACATTCGCTTTTCCTCGTGCCAGCCTTCGGCATCACCATCGACATGCGTCTTTTGCGGGAAACCGGTTTCCCTGCGTTAAATCCGCCGACGAGTTTCCTGCGAGTTTCCCGCCCCCCGTTATGGGGCTTCGTTTTCGACTGATGCGCATTTTTGTATGCGACCGTAGTTTCTACGAAATGGTGCATTCTATTGGGTTGCAGAATTTATCAATACATCACGCTACGAGGAGGAGGATGGCTAGCCGAATAGCAAGAACCAAACGGTTTTCTACGAATAAACTAAATGAATTTCTTTCGAATTTTCGACATTTTTTTCTTCTTTCTTCAAATATTTTGTATTATTTAAAGAACGCAAAAGTACGAGAGAAACAACAATAAATCTGACAGAGAGAGAAAGAGAGAGAGAGAGAGAGAGAGACATGATTAATTTGTTAAGAAAAATAGAATTATATGGAATAATAAACGTAACTTACTATTAGGTTAAGTAAAAAGTCATCGCGTTTTTTTAAAAGACATCAGTAAAAACCGCAATTACTTTCTTATCAACAATATAAATATATCTTAATAGAGTAAAGTTTCAGCTTTAAAAATCTCTTTTTTAAATTATACGATACGACAATTTTTAATGGAGTTATGAGCAATTAAAGTCAAAATAATTCTTTTATTTAATCCGCGATAACTCAGTAATCAAAAGTCGTAGGAATATTAAAAAAAAACGATTTTGTAGGGAAAGTATCAAGCTTTCACGATAGGTAATCGAAAATTTTCTCAAATTCGTTTTGGACACGTTACAAATCCACAAAGTGAGAAGAAAATTTTTCGTCTTTTTCAGCTCGTAGTTTTTGGTATGTAAAAATTATCAAACTCATATAAACTTAAAAAATGTGATAAGTTTAAAAGTAGAGATTTCAAGCTTTAAAATCCTTTTTTTAAATTTGAATTTCATTCATTATTGACGAAGATATTGTACATACAACTTTGAGCTAAAAAAATACGCGATGACTTTTTACTCAACCTAATATATTTCTACGAATGTCATAAAATAGCATAACGTAGTTCTAACTTCGAAGATATATTATGAATAAACGCAAACAATATACAAAATGTAATATAATTTATATTACATTTGACAAAAGAAAAATATTGTTTTTGCTGTATTTGACAAAAAAGATCGTAAAACGTCGCTGCAAAAACCGCGTTTATTCAGCATATTTTTTTGGTTCGAAGGAGGAAAGAAAAACTGGAAGAAAGACTGAAATAAGCTGACGGGCGATGGAAGGGGCAGCTTATGGGGGAGGAAGGCAGAGAAATCGAAGCCGACATTGTGGAAGCCTCTGTTACAAGATCGTAACTTAGCCACTTTAGAGTTTCTTCGTTCGTGGTACGCCATTAGGCGCGTTCTCTTCAGAAAAATAAATCTTCCTCGCCAGGAATTCCGTCGAGTCGTAGCACGACTCCACCACCCCCACTCGGCAAAATGGACTCGTCCAGTAGGGGTGGTAAGTCCGACCATCCCTTCCTCCTTCAGTTCTTCTACAATCTTGGAGGCTTCTCGCTAAAAATTTCCGGAGAAACGCTTACAACGTAGTCCCGCACCTTTATTATTTCTTCATCTCATCTTTTACATCCGCTCTTCAATATAATTATGAAAAATTCTAATATTAAATAATTATTTTATTTTATTCGCGAAAAAGCTATCGTTACTTA
>NW_017305179.1:1546126-1561485 GCF_001594115.1 Trachymyrmex septentrionalis
TTTTATTATTTCTTCATCTCATCTTTACATCCGCTCTTCAATATAATTATGAAAAATTCTGCTATTAAATAATTATTTTATTTTATTCGCGAAAAAGCTATCGTTACTTAAATCGATATCCCATCTACAGAAATTCTCTTCTTAATTCGCTTCTTAATATAAGTTTGCCAAAAGGACTGAGCGAATAAAAATCGTTTTCTGCTTGTTCATATATTTTGCGATTTCAGACATATATTTTATTTACCAAAATGTCTGACGATCGCGCGAACCTCGGAAACAATTTTTTCGCAGAAATAATCTGAAATATGTAGAGACCAATTTTACAGTAACGCATGTATTCTACGTTTCTCCATAAGTAGAGAATAAATCTACCGATAGACGGAGCGTGCGCACTACTCTTTTCTTTTTTTTTTTCCACAAAAGGGATAATCTATTAAGACACTTAAAAATGAACGAATTCGTAAAGGGCCCGGTGCAGCGTGTGTGAGCACCTTTGCGCGCCAATACGACCGAGAAGATGCGCGAGATAACGAGACGAGCGAAGAGAGATTGCTTCTACAACGGAGCGTCTCACACGTGAATGCGTGCGGATGCCCCGACAAAGGAGACGTCGGGGGTTTCGCTGGAAAATTTGAAAAATAATCCCTGTCTCCAGGCTTCGGGCGGTCGCCCGGCGAATATTTTCGTGCGACGCGACGCCTGTACTCCTAGCCGAATGAATGGACGCCAGTCCCCGTCGACAATCGCGGCATTGTCCGTGTCTGGGAGTGCACCTCGATGCATCTACGGGGGGAATAATATTTACTTCCGGTCGCACCAGAGAGAGGCTCCCTCGCTGTCGTCGTCGTCGTCGTCGTCGTCGTCGTCGTTCGCGCAACACCCAACGGCGTGAATTTTCCTTTCGCCGTTCGTCGTAACGTGAAACTCTTCTTCCGTCCTCAACGCCGTCGACAACGCGAGTTTCGTTCGGTTTTCACGATGCTGGAACGGCGACGGGAATTGCGGCTTACCATTCAAAACGACCGTCGCGAGAGGGTGGCAAGGGGTAAAAAATTACACGTTCCCGATTTAATTCGATTTGATGGACACGCCTCCCGGTCCGGGCAAATTACGCGTCAATGCGTACTTTTCTTACCACAACCCCCCTTTTTTGGTTTGTTGGCAGGCTGTCTGCGGGGTGTAACTGTTGCACTATCGTTATTGTATCCCGTGTGCACCGTTGTAATTTGTACGCTCGTAGCCGTCGAAGCCTTTCATAGCGGATAAGAATGGTTCGATTTATCTAAATGTCAGAATGTCGAGACTAGACCACGTAATTACTTCGAAATGTATTTCTTTCGATCAGTGATTGTCGTTAAATGCACGTGTATGTCAAGAAATTTGTCAGATTTTTACGTTACATCAAACAAATTCCTGTACACTCTTTTACTTCAAACGAACATAATTGTTAAGGAATTGTCCCGAAATTGAACAAAAGTTTATAAATATAAGAGTATAATACTTGGTGCAGAAAAAAATCTTTTATTTCAACGTATTAATATTGCATTCTGTATTTTTGAAAAATTGTTAACACAGTCTTTCAAATGCTATTATTATAAAGCGCCATACTTGACAAAACTACGTAAGATTATTATAGATTCTGATATCTATCGTAATATTTTTGACATTCTAGCAATCAGCTTGAGCGTTCTCATATAATTATTTTGATAGTCTAAATTAATTCTCAGATCTGTGCTCAGTGAAATTTTTCAATACTTCAGCAAAATCGTTCTTTTTGTGTAGATATTTTTAAGGTCTCGAGGCATCGCGATAATCGCGAGTTTGAGGAAAAAATTCGCATTATACTATGGCGCACAGACAATTTTTACCGACGCGGTAATTGAACGTACGACCTTGACATTAACGCGGCGAAATAATGAGAGTGATTCCGGAGGCGCATAGAGAAAGAGAGAGAGAGAGAGAGAGAGAGAGAGAGAGAGAGAGAAGAGTCAAACGAAATCGCAAGCATTTATTGTTGCGCACGTAAGACGCATTGATGTACCCCGCGGGTATTACCGACAATGATAGAGAGAAAGAGAGAGAGAGAGAGAGAGAGAGAGAGAGAGAGAGGGGCTACCGAGCTAAAAGTGCAATCTGAGTTGCAAAACGCAACGGAGGCATGAGGAGGCATTACGCTGCTCGCAAATTACCACGGGGGTAATCATAATGCGATCGTAATGCAACGCGAATGACTTGATTTCCAGCGCAGGGGCTTCGACGTTGCGAGACAAGCCGCCATTATTGCGGGCAATTAGCGATTATCGGCGGTTACGCGTAATTATTTGTCGCAATATGAATTCGAAAGTTTGCAATTCGCATCGACTTAACAGATCGATGTAAATGCCCGCGATGTGTCCATGCAAATCTTCGAAAGCGTCACTGCCATAAAACGTCGACGAACTTGTTGAAGAGTACGGCATCGAGAATAATATATAAATTTGCACATTTATATATCTAAAAAATATCTAAAGAAAAGAACGATTTTGCTGAAGTATTGAAAAATTTAACCGAGTGGAGATCTGAGAGAATGAAAAGTAAATTAATTCAGCAAAAATCGTACCAGATGTATAATATAATCATTACTTTATTTTGTAAAAGTTACCTTGTAATCTCTGTGTTTATAACGTCCGTCATCATATTACACGCGTCAAGTGATTTCTCTTTTTTTTTCTTTCTTTTTCTGAAAAACCTTTTTCATCATTTTGACGTACCATCGCCGCAAAAATATGCCATCTTCTACAGAAAACTACGATAAAACTGAAAACTGATGAATGCGCGTTCACTGTAGCGCTTTACTATCCTACTATCTCACTGTTTTACTGTCCGTCATGGCGTTTTATTGTCGCCAGTTGGTCTCGTAAAATAAAATTCTGAAGCGTAGTCCTGGGAACGTTCGTAAGCACGCATTTTCTGTGCACACACACACGATGCATATTCGTCACATGTTGTTTTGAGCGGACGTTTTTGGTTGGGATAGTAAGTCCCACCAAGCCGAAGAAAAGGAGATGAAAGATCCACCGAAACGAAAAGAGACGCGAGAAGAACCGAAAGAAAGAAGCGAGGAGCCTGGAGGAACCTTGGAGCCTGCGTGCACCTATACAAACAGGGCGTGCCGAAAAAGCAAATATTTTGTGTGATGCAAGAATGCACGACGTTGTAACGGGGCCCACGAACTACAGGCGAGGCCGTAGAAATTTGCGGCAAAATTGTAAAAATTATCAACTCGCGCGTCGGATTATTATGCGGTGCGTTATGCAGTTAAGCCGACTTCGAAATATCCTTCTTTTGGCTGCAAAAGCCGAAGAACTGCATTTCTGCGCATAAATTTTAGTATTAAAATATCTAAAAATCGCAATACATATTACAATGTAAGACTCATTGACAAACATGATATTTATCTTTCTTCGAAAATAACCTTTGAATCAGCCACGATTATTCAATTTGTAATATCAATCGCACGCGGGTTTAAAAAAGCATTCAGCTCATTTGGGTTATTCGTTATTATTCTTATTTCTATAACTAGGATTTTTTTCTATCGTATATTGCAAAGGATTATATAATTCTCAGACTATTGTTGCTTTTAGAAATTTTTTTATGAAATTTTGCATTTGCTATTATTCAGTATTATTTATTTCTTACAGTTAAGGCGATTTGCAGTTTCGTTGCTGTGGCAACAATGGGAACTTTTCATCCTGTTCGTGATATACAATAGATGCAACGTCGCAAAATCCCTTTTACCACCCGCGTCGCATTTCTATAACCTGGACCACATCATTCGAAATCTTTAGAAAACTGCGCAGTTTGCTAGAAACGATAAATTTCTGCCTGTCATCTCTGCCTCACAATGTCCGAACGATTTTCTCGACCTTCTAGATTTGACCTTGCAGAGTCAGTAATTTTTTGCGAAGAAAATTTCTAGTTGGAAACGTTGAAAGTAATTTATTTGACGTTTGTCCGATCTATTGTTATTATCAAAATCATCCTTGATTCTTTTCAAAATCAATTTTTTATCTAACTCTCTCTCGCTCTCAACCTAATTAGTCTTTCACGCAAAGTTTATTTTGTCCCTTTCTTTCCACACAGGGAATTTAATTTAATTTAATCTTAATTTTCACCATTTCATTTTATTTCTAAAAGAAAATCAATATTCTGGCAATGCATTACTAGACTTTTAGTTACATAAGAAAATCATTAATGCTCCGACATAATATAAACGTACATTAATTTTATTTAGAAAGAGTAATAATATTATTTAAAAAAAAACATAAAAACTGATTTTATTAGATTGAAGAATTCCAACGCGTCTCCTCGCTATGCAAAATATTGGAGAGCGCCGACAGCTGCCGTTCGTACGAGTTCAACCGAGCCGATACATTAATCCGACGTGGCGTTTGCGGTGACCGTGACACCGCGATGGTATGTTCTGTGACAGGACGAACGGAAAGCGAGACGGTGAAATGATCCCATTTCCGCGGCAATCGGTCCGTTTCACAAAGCGCGACTTATCGGGTGCGCGCGCGACGATGAAATGCAGCGGCGACGGCGACGGCGACGGCGACGGCCTGTTGCAACCTGTTGCGGGTGTACGAACGTGGCGGCGGGCGGGTGTAAGGACGTCGTAAACGTACGGTAATAACGTGAAACGGGGGAGTGCCGTTAGTAATTTTAGCGCTGCATCTGGCGGCGTTTACGGCGCCGCGGCAATGACATTTTTATTGTTCGCACCGCGGGAACGTCTTCATCTGGCCGCCGCGCCGGGACGGCGCGAAGACTCCCTCTCGTGTTCCGAAGGCCCGCGATTAAAGGCGCGTAAACGTAATTGCGCCCCGATAATCGGAGACCTCGTATAGATCGTTGCCCGTGGCCACGTACGCTGACTCGTTAAGCAAGTTCCATTAGCACCTTCACCGATACCGATAGTAGTGTTCGGCCGTTCGGAAATTTAAGAGCGAACGTTTACGATCTCGTTAACTTTGCGTTACCATCGTGCACGCGTCATAAATTGTAGTAATTGTAAAATAACAAATGACATTTTCGATCTGTGCGACGTATGTTATATTTCGAATAGTTGTTATCGTACAATTTACCTGAGTACCTCCAAGCTTTCATTTATAAAGACACAGTATCATTTATAAAGGCACAGTATCACTTGTTAATAGATTCGACGTTATTTTATCTTACTGAAATTTTTTAGATTTATTACGATTATTATGTCTACTTTTAGATTTCGGCAAAATTATTTTTCAAAATATTTTTTTCCCTATTTTGACTTTAGAACGTGTATAGAAATAATTATAAATTGAAATTAGATGGACGAGGATAAATTAATTAACAGAGACATATTTTATTTTTGGTCAAAGCGGATTTTAGTGCTTAATCATAGTAAATGTAAATCTTTGCAAATATATTATTTCATCAGTTTTATAAATTGCACGCCGATTTTAGTTTCTGGCTGAGGTAATATTTTTCATAATAATAAATTGCAGGTTTTTAAGATTTGCTTATTAAAATGGACGATCAACGTAATTTGAGATATTAATTTCAGCTTTAATATGCGTTTCAAATCTGACAAACCTTAGTGCGTAATTTATAAAACTGAAATAATATACTTGCAAAAATTTGCATTTAGTATTATTAAACGTTAAGATCCGCTTTGACCGAAGATAGGATTATTTCTGTTAATTGATTTGACTTTGGGATTGTGATCTTTCAGATACGCTTGAGAAAATTTACTTTAATAAGATTAAGTTATTTTTGAAGCTAATTAAGAGTTTACTTAAGAAATTTTGAGATAAGTAAAACCTGAAGCGTGGAAAAGTTAACTTATCTAAAGTAATCTAAAGTAAAGACTTTTAAAGCGTTTCAAGATTAACTTTAAAATAATTTAAAAAAAAATTAAAGATTTTTTTACTGGAATTTCTAAAAAGTGCTCTTACGTTTTAAAATAAAACTAAAGTTCAGGATCGTATTCATCGTGATTCAACCTGAGATTCGATTTGAAATGAACCTGAAATGAAGATCACTCGATCTAGTGACATCGTCATTAAATTTAGTTCTTTTTAATTTTTCTTAAAATAAATTTTAAAGTTACTTTAAATAAAAGTTTAAAATGCAGTATATATATAAGTTTCTTTGAACATTGCCTCTCAAAACCTCAGTCAAACAGATTTACGCAAAGGGAAGCACTCACTCTCGTTGTTTTTTGATATCAGTCTATTTTGCACTTCTATTTCACAAAAAGTCGTTTAACCACAGATTATACAAATTATAAAAATCTCTAAAACAGTTTCAGCACATGTTTTCAGCACCATGCTATGAGACAAACTAATGCTTAGAGGAAAAAGTAGTAGGCAGGTAGATATAGTTTATAATGCGGAAAAATTTAGAACTACCTAAAACTATTCCCATTTCCCAATATTTTTGGGACCTTTTATTAAAAAGGTCTCAATATTTTTGGGACCTTTTATTAAAAAGGGCTTGGAATTCTTAGAAAAATTGTTTCTTTATGTTACATTGTTTTGTTACTTCAGAGGGATGTAAACGAGACTTCCAAAGACTTCCAAAAATATACTCGATATTAATTCGAAGTCGCGATTTTCTTATATTGTTTGTATAAGTTTATAATTTTAATTATTCAAAGTTACCACAGACCGGGAAACCCGGGAAAAGTCAGGGAAATTGATATTGGTCATGGAAAACCAGGAAAAGTCAGGGGATAATGTAAAAAAAGTCTGGCATTTTGAAATTCGCTCAATTTCCTTAAACTGCTCCTATTTCAGATAATTGTTATAATTTTTTAATATTATATCTGATGTTTATAATGAAACACTTTCAAAATTTGCACACTTTAAACGATTTTTATAAAACAATTAAAATTTACATATTATTCAGTATTTTTATTTGATCGCGTTTTTTCGTAACTGCGTTCTTTTTTCCAATTCTAATTAATTTTTTGTTGGCTTGAATTTGCATCCAAAATTTTCGTATGCTATTAAATCTTTTTTGCATTGTTTTTAATAATATAGGGCTAGCTTTCCTACAACTCTTGACTGTAAATGTGTTCAAATTTACATACTTTATATTGGAAAGTTTTCCATTTTCATCTGGAAAACCTGGAAAAGTCAGGGAATTTTAAAATTTATTTCCTGTAGCAACCCTGATGATTATAAATATAAAATATCATATACAATATTAAAGATTCAACGTCGTACGTCTTACTTGAAATCAACTGCTCGGCATCGATTCGTCACGAATGGTACATCTCGGGACATGCTGTAATCGATGTCGAGCTTAAGGAACCTTGAATGAGTACTTCTCTGGAAATAAACGACAAGGGGGGGAGGGGAAGTCCAGAAAGGCGCCGCGTGCACGCGGGAAACGCATTATACATCGCGATCAAAGAGGGAGCAAGAGCGCGAGTACATGAGAACATGTCGGACAATGCCTGTCATCTCATTCACGTCAAGTAAGCTCGAGGACTACCAACTTCAGCTGATGCTTCGTAGCGTGGATCAAATTGCGTCTCAATTCGTGCACCGACTTTTCTTTTTAGCGCCGCCTTCGTCTTCTTCTTCATCTTGTTTCCACCCCCCCCCCCCTTTCCCCGGTTTCCTCTTTATTCTCTTCCGCACGCACGCACGCACGCACGCACCGTTTTTTTCCTCTCTAATCTCGCTTCATATTGTGGTCCCCGAAAAGTCGTTCAATCATGCGCGACCAAATCGAAAAACGAAGAGGACACGGTCCCTTCTCCATGGAAGTGTCACGTCGAATTCTCATTGAATTGCAGAAACTGCATCGCACCTTTTCCGATTAAACCGACGGAATTCACATCCTCGTACACGATTAAGACACTTGTTGGAATTAGATGGATTCTAAAAGATGGAAATACCTTCATTATCTTGATATTTTCATTATTTAAATATTAAGGTATATTAAATTTAAATTAAGTTAAACCAAGTTCTTGAGTCAAATTAATTTTTTTATTATTTTTATAATAATAAAAAATTAAATTTGAGTAAAATTACATTTATACATTTCTTGAATTAAATTTTTTAACACCACCGTTTTTATTAAATTAATGATAGATTGAATATAGAAACAGTCCATATACTGAGAAAAAAATGCTGTTGCTTCAATTAAAGTCTATATTACGGTCTCTGTCACTAACATAAGTGATTAATTCATCTATATTTTTATTGACGTAAAAAGGCATAAATTATTACTTCAATAGTCAAGGCCTTTATGTCAATAAAAATATACATGAATTAATTACTTTCAATAGCATTTGTTTCTTAGCGTAGAAATGATTAAAAATAACAAGTTAGGTATCTATAATTTGTCGTTATGAATTTAACAATAATAATTAATTTCTGAGCGATTGTGAAGAGTTCAAATCGAACTGATTTCAAAAAAATGGAATTATGCACCGATTAAATCGGATTTTTTTTCTTTACAAAATATTTCGCATCGAGTTTAGACGAAACTCGATTCGTGTTTCACCCCCACGTTTCGATATCGCGATCGCGTCGTCACGGCATTTACATCGAATAGCCCCGCGTCGACTCCGATATTATTAACGCGGGCTCATATTTCATATTTAGGTCCGAACTTAGGGGAAGATTCTTCCCGTAGGCCGATGGTGATGCATACCGGTCCATCGGAATTCGAAAGATTTGCAGTTTCATGCACCGACGTTGCCACGATTGCCACCTTTTTTTTCTCGCTTTCTCCAACACTCGCGTCTCTTCTTCTAATTCTTCGTCCGACACGAAAACGTGTTTCTTATTTCTTCCTTCCTTCTTTTTATCCATGCTATACATTTTATAACATCACATTACGCATACTCTCACGCACAGTGATTCACAGTGTATACACATGACAGCATCGCCATTCAAATTCAGAGTTGAATCGACTTGTAAAGTCATTTAATTATCCGATATACTTTTGAATTGGCAAAATCATTAAGGACTCCCGCGTAATCCTTTTATTAGCATCGCGCCTTGCAAAATGCAAAATATTCTGATTAATTCTAAGTAAGACGATAATGTATTAATTTTTAAATTATTTATGCGTCGTATAATAAACGAACTTTTAAGATTAAAAAAAAACTGATATTCATTCAAACGAGATACATACAGAATAAATTCTTTGATGTAAAATATTTAACTAAACATTTTATCTTATACAAACAGGTTCTATTTAGCTCAATTTTTCTGAAAAAAAAACACACACACACGATATATTGACTAGATCTTTCAATTATATTGTTAAAAACACATTCACTCCTACATACTACATGCGTGTACGAAAGTATGTGTATGAAAGTATGTGTACGCGTACGGAAGCACGAACATTATTTCTACGACTAGTCGAGACGACACTAATTTATGGTCCTTGCACATATATTCTGCTTATCTGAAAAAAGGAGCTATTAAGCAGTTCGACAACAAAGGCCAAAACGGAAACTCTTCGAACATGATTTAAAAGAAGAAGTAAGCACTATTCTTTGTTGTCCCAGACTAAAGCGCAACGTGAGCTATTAGACATTTTTCACGATCTCTCTGGAACATTGGAAAAATCTTTTTATTGTTTATAAAAAGAAATACAAGTCTGTAATAGATCAGAGCGCTGTCGGGGTGTGCCTTTAAATGTTGCTTACAAATTGAAAGTATATACGATAATATTTCACTGCTTGAACTTTACGTTGCGAATGAATGTGCAGGGGCCCTCGGGATGCTGGGCAAAGGGTTAGAACCTGTATTTCACGGTGCCGAGGGAAAGGGAAACCAGCGTTTCGAGCGGCGAATTATTCTGCGACGCCGGCGATCACGATCTATTCCCCGCGGCACGTTAATTCTTTTCTCGGGGCCGGCTATTCTTCGGCGATCGCGGGGCACACCGCGAGTCGGAACACGTTCCTGGAACGCCTATTCATCGCGCCGGATTTTTCGGACGATGCCGAGTTCGGCGGGCCGGAGAAACACGGGTTCTCCCAATCAGCGTCGATTCAGATTTTTAGTCCCCCGCGGGTACGAGGGGCACGCTCGTCGTGAGCCCTGCTTTTCCAGGCGGCCCCGGTCGCACCGG
The DNA here is from genome assembly GCF_001594115.1 of Trachymyrmex septentrionalis. Lineage (NCBI taxonomy): Eukaryota > Metazoa > Arthropoda > Insecta > Hymenoptera > Formicidae > Trachymyrmex > Trachymyrmex septentrionalis. Next base: position 1,556,255 of record NW_017305179.1, read on the forward strand.
TACTAAGCGCCCAGGTTCATTAATAAAGACATCGCGCGATATGCTTGGCGTGGATTTAATACGCCTGCCGGAGACGCGAAAAACCACCGCAAAGGTATTGTGTTACCTACGGGAAAAAAATAAGAGAGAGGATCTCTCTCTCTCCCTCTCACTCTCTCTCTCTCTCTCTCTCTCTCTCTCCGTTTTTTTTTTAACAAAGTTTGAGTGAATATGTTTTAGTATATATCAAATGAAATTACAATTCAAAGTTAAATTGAAATAGAACTGCTATATTTGCAATCTTTGCTAAATCACTCATTATAAGAATTTTATTTTATTCACAAAGCCATAAGGATCTTATTCTATTCACAAAGCTTTTGACAAATATAAACGTAGAGTGGTAGACAAATTTTTAGCTGAATAAAGCCACGTAAATTATTACGAACGAGCCATTGCGGCACAGTTTACAACCTTGAGGGTGATCTTCGTTCTCAAGAAGTCACTTAAGAGCTTTTAAATCGATATTTAAATCCTATTATCTGGGGCATGGAAGTTCCTCCAATCTTTTGTAAAATATTACGATTCATATATTTAACGATATACTTTATAAGAGATAATATACGTATAATAAATTCTTTAGCCTTTTGTATATTTCGACTTCAGCAGAAGCTTCGCAAAGTTTTACCCGACTTATTATTTCCCCCCCCCCCTCCCTTCGAAAGAAAAAAAAAAATATCACCGCACACTAATTACTGGTTAAAAACGCATCGCGTAATTTAGCGCGCTAATAAACTAGCCCGGTTTTTCGGGCAAGGTGTATGCCCCGAGCCACTTTTTCTCTGGCTACTAATTCTCTAGCCGCTGGTAAAAAAGCATCGTGTAAACCGGGCTAAAGCCGAGTCTGGTTCCGCTCGGAAGGAGCTCGGGTTCCTCGAGTCGCCATTAATACGAGAGCTTTTCTGGGAAGCGGGGCGCGAAATTTATCGGGCAATATAATTTTATCGTTTGCTCGCACCGCGCTCGCGACGCGATGTAGCCGCGCTTGTAACGCTCGAATCGAGCAAGGCGATGTACGCGCTAAATAATAATCGATGCGCCGGAGTTAACGTCCGAAGTTCGAGAAAAGTCATTAGCTTCGGCCGACCGAGCGTTAGATTATTAATGGAGCGAGCCCCGCGAACTACCGGCGCTTCTCGACGTTTGACGTATTACGAGGGCGCTGAGTTATGAGGGTTGTCGTTTTTAACTAATAAGCAATACCGACTGCGTATTGCGTGCGAGTGTGAGCGCGTTCCTGGATTAACCCTTAACCCGCGTGCATGTCACGAACTATGACCGTTGGGTGCCTGAAATCTTCGCAAGCTACGGTTGCAAATTGCCCGCAAATTTTATTCTAATTAACTGAAAGGAAGGGGAGAGAGAGAGAGAGAGAGAGAGAGAGAGAGAGAGAGAGAGAGAGAGAGAGAGAGAAAATGGGAAAGATAGATATCGCTATTTATCGAGTGCATCCTCTCGATCGCTAAACGAAATAACGATTGATAAAGTAACTTGGTCGTACACAGAAATTGAAATCGAAATTCACAGTTAAGAAAGAAAGTTTGAAAATAACTATTGAAAATCATACAAAAATTAACGAGAGAAAGAGAGAGTCAAAAGTGTTTCACTAATTCCTTAAATATTATCAGCTCGAATAAATAATAATAAAAGTAAACTTGGTAATTCACATTTTAATCTTTTATATTCACATTTATATTATAGCCAAATGCTCGGGAAAACGTTACCCTGCAGTTTAAACATTAATTATGATATGTGAATACATATTATTACTTTTATGATAACGTTTTGCAAAAAAACTTTTAAATTCTTAATAATTACGAGGATAAAACGTTATACTAAAAAAGACTCTGAAAATTGATTTCGTAATTAGACTCTTCGATAATTTAATACGCGGTGATAATAAAAAGTTTCTTGAGCCGAATTACGGTGCCGTATAATCTTAGAGTGCCCGAAAGTATGTTGCTGCCCCGGACGATAAAATGTCGTGACTTTAATCGAGGGGAACAAAGGAGACGATAGAAATTAAGAAGAAAGTGCTCCTATAAGAACCCGCGGCCACCACGGCGCGCCGCGTCGACTCGGCTAAAGGTCGAGAAATAACGATGCTCCTTATGCGAAATTATATTTGCATTTAAGACGATAATATCCGCCACGACGGCGAATGTGCAACTCTAAGCCACTCTCCCCGTTATATTAATCGCGACACTGCTTTCCCGTGCACGCGGAATACACGCGGTAAGAATTCCAATCCACGCCATAAACAGGGAATCCGAAGCTACACTTACGCATAATATTTTCTCGCAATCGTAAAGTCTCGCCGGTCACGCGAATAAATTCCGAATTTTATTCGCGCCGGTCCAAATTCTTATCGTATCGGCGATACGGTGACAGCTTTTCATTTTAAAGATGAAATTCCATCCGTGATTTCAAACGCTATGCGCTGACTTCATGCATAAAATCCAAAATCCGTCGTTTAGATCGTTACAAATTTACATTTTAAAGTTGCTGACGTCGATCCATCTTAATGAAAATTTCATAGAAGATTGACTTACCGTCTTAATCTTCAGTTTAATTACTCTGTAATTGAGCCAAAAATTAACGTTTCGATAATGCAACTTTAGATACTTAACGATTTAGCCTGCAATATTAAATGTTTCTACGCTTAAACTTCACGTTAAACTGGAATTTCATATTAAATAGGGAAATTCCGTTAGATTAGCATTAACCACGGTAATGCTGAATTACTCTGTAATATCTTTGAAGTGAAATCTCACTCTTAGAAATTGACAGAGTTGAGCCAAGCTTTTTCAACACTGGCTCAATTGTTGTTCTTCGTCTCTTTACGCGTCGTCTACGATACAAGTGGAAGTAAGAGTAAGAAATTGATCAATCACAGTCGAATATGAGAAGAATAACCGACTGTGGTTGGTTAATTTCTTACTTCGTGTATTGTGGACGACGCATTAGAGTTAGATTTCACTCAAGAAAGATTTTTAGAAAGTACATTCGCACGTTAAAAAGACGAAGACTATAAGATAACTTAAAATTGTTCAATAACACTATGTGCTATATGCAAACGCTCTCCTCCGCGTTTCTTCACTTTGTCGGTCTCGAGTTTCACGTATACGAATTTTTCGTACGTCGGGATTCCTGACTTTGGAGCATTAAAACGTAACGTCACAAACCGCGTGGCTCAGAAAAAGGAGGTTCACGACGCGACGAAAACTGGTTTCGCTCTCTGAGTCACCGTCTATAATGACGAACCGCAGGAACGCGCTGGAGATTCACCGCTCCGCTACGCGACTTTTCGTATCACAGCGCGAGAGAAACGGAGACGCCCGCCGTGAGTACATTCGTGCGAAAGTGAAGAAGAGGAAGAAAGCAGCGGAGCGAGAGAGAAAGAAAGAGAGATTGAACCCTAGGATGAGGAAGCATGGTGAGAACATGGCTGTGATTTCCGGTCGTTAAAACGTCCGAGCTGTGTCGAATAAACGATGTTAACCTCCATATAGAGTCACAAACCGATTTATCTGCTTCGATTCAATGACTAACCGTGTTTACCTTAGCCAGTAGAGCTTTTCTTCTTTTAATCGCTACATATAACATATATTTGAAGATACGTATCTACGAATAGCCATAAGTATAATAACTATGAGCATAAAGATAAGATAACTGAGATAACTTTGTGGAATGAATGTTTTCGAGGAACACACAATTATATATATTCGTAAAGAGAGATAAAACGATATAATAGCTGCTCGTGTTTAAAGTAATCTAAAGCAGTTAGATAAATAGGCACTAAAACTGTAGATTTATCAACTTTTATTTCAGAGTATTCTTATTTTTTTTTAATTGATAAATATTTGTGCTGTCATAAAATCATATCGAAGTATACATTCTAGATATCATTGAAATCCAAGCGTGTGAAAATTCGGAGCATATTTGAACTCAAAGTTGAGACTCTGCTCTCTATTTTTTTTCCGCGGTTCGAATGCAACGGGAGAATGTTAGATTACATGATGTAAGATTACAGAGAAAATTCTGTTATATTTTAATTATGATTAGGCATCAGATTAAAAATGACAGCATTCCCCGACAAAAAAACTATGTTTAAAAGAAATCATTGGAGGAATTTACTCAATTCGAAGTACAATCTTCTTCCGACGATGAAGAAATATTCATCTCGGAAGGTAACGGTGAATTACTCCGCTGTTAAAGGCCGCGTAACTAAATACAGGGCTGAACTGCCTTGGAACGTCCTGGGAAATGAGTGATTCGGCCAAGAGGAGGCCGATCCACCTCCATTGAGTTCGAGTTTCGCTCCATTTGAACGCTGTGAAGCTCGCTTCGTCGACTTCTTCTTTATGCAGTCTCCCCTATCTGAAAGATACCCGTTAGACAGTAAAGAGGTTCCGAATTCAAGGGAGCGCGTGAGAAGAAGCGAAATTATCCCGTTATCCTTCGCAACCCTTTCAGCCTCTCTCGTCAAGCTTTCTTCTTTTATCCGCGGTGGAATAGACGAAAAATCTGGCGCCAGGGACTTATACGGGCTTCGAAAAAGAAATCCCAGGATTTCTCTTAAGATTACAAATCCGGGAAGATTATATACTTCCTGTAAATTGACTATAGAAATTACAGAAAGTTATATTTAACTGCTATTTTCTCAGTACCTTTCTTATAAATCAAAACAGAATTTCGGCAAAAATCAAACACCGAGAGATTTAACGAGAACTTTAATTCAATTAATTTCAACGGCATTTAAATATTAACGGCATTATTATGAAAGTACTTTAAAGTATAATACTTTCCTGAGTAAATATCGCGCACGAGCGACGCTAAACGCGGATTTATGTCCTTCAGTCCACGATAACGCCAAATTACGACTTTCTCGTATTAATATCTGGCGCTGATCTGACGAAATGTTGTCAGTTCAAATCTTCGTTTCACAGCTAAACTTTCCGGATTTGTCAAAATGTGATATTGTGGCTTATCAGCTGATCTGCTCGGGTCTCTGCCGTAATGTCGGCTGAGAAAACGGCGCGTATTCTCCCAAGAAGAGAAGATCGCAAAGGCGTAATCTCATAATTAAGATAATCTTATTTCCCGGGACGCGCTCCAAGAAACGGCCGGATTGCTCGCGAGGATATTAGAAAACTGCCTAAGCAAGGACATTAAGGATGCGATGCACCTGAGGG
>NW_017305179.1:1561585-1563565 GCF_001594115.1 Trachymyrmex septentrionalis
TTCAAATCTTCGTTTCACAGCTAAACTTTCCGGATTTGTCAAAATGTGATATTGTGGCTTATCAGCTGATCTGCTCGGGTCTCTGCCGTAATGTCGGCTGAGAAAACGGCGCGTATTCTCCCAAGAAGAGAAGATCGCAAAGGCGTAATCTCATAATTAAGATAATCTTATTTCCCGGGACGCGCTCCAAGAAACGGCCGGATTGCTCGCGAGGATATTAGAAAACTGCCTAAGCAAGGACATTAAGGATGCGATGCACCTGAGGGGAAATTATCGATAATAGTGTGGTCGTTTTCTCTCATTCATTACATGTTATCGTGAAGATAATAACAGTACTGACCGGCAATATAATGATAGCGGGACGTCGGGATATTTACCTTATCCTTCCAGTTCCACGCTCGCGTTCGCAGGCATTCATTTTACGTGGCACAACAATTAAACGATTCCGGGGGTCCGCGGCCGTTTATGTCGTGGCGAATATTAATTATTGTTATTCGCATTGGCAGTCCCTCCTTGATAACGAAATATCATCAGCTATCTGCTGGCGATTTATCAGCGGCTGCACGTCAATGCAGCGACTTCCGAGCTGCCAATTAAAAGGACATTGTTGGGAATTACAGTCATAACGTAGCTCTCTACATCGGATGCTCACTGATTTATCGCGCTGTTTACCGACGATTACTGACGAATTTCAATTACGCGAATGGCCTGGACGATTTATGGAACCTGATCTTTGACGATTCACGATTTCGCGATGCGCGATTCAATGCTTTCTTTATACTGGAATATCGGAAAGTATTTTACGAGATAATAGTGCCGTTTTAATCAAAAGGAATAATAGGGACGTTAGAAAGAGAGTGCGTTCCTGAGAACCGTCGAAAGTTACATGCCTGATTAAACGTTATTCTTATTCTGTTAACACTAGGTTGGCACTAAGTTGTCTCTTGAAATTCGACTGTTGCTCTGACCGCTCATACCAAGGACGAAGACTGATCTATAAAATTCACAATCAGCAACAACCGACTTAAGTAAACTCGTTGAGCATAATCGCACTCGGACGTGCGCGAGCGGCTGAGATTGATCGAATAAACGAGGACGAGAGGCCTCATCTCTCTCGGGGTATAAATATGTCGTCGCCGGATTACGTCGAGTAACCGATTTCACGGGTATCCCGCCTAATCGCGGTGGTGTTCCGCGTGCGGTTCATGAATAAAATATACGGGCGCCGTCGTCTCTGTGAGAGTGCTGAGAGCTGGACCTTTTACAAAAGACGGAGACGGAGACGGAGAGAGAGAGAGAGAGAGAGAGAGAGAGAGAGAGAGAGAGAGAGAGAGAGAGAAGACTATTAACTGATACATCATAAAGTGCCGTTTACGGTGTCGGCGCCGTTATTATTCATGAGCGAACGTTACGACAACGACGACGTGACATCGTGCGTCCTGGCGTAATGAATCCCACGTAATGAGACAGATGTTTGCGCGTCGAGCTTTTGCACCTCCCGAAGAGCCCGCTGGATTTACAGGCCGCTGGATCTCTCACGTTCGTTCGCCACGTTCGGTCCCAGGTGGGCCGACGTAGCTAAATAAAGTTGGAACAAAATTGGAAATTAAGGATGAATCCGAGAATTATGCCAAATTTTTTGGAAAATAAAAATTCTTGGCTTTAAATAATTGTTCAACGTATGTATATCACATTTATGTAGTTTTTGGATTTACTACCAACTTAACAGTTAAACATTAAACAGTTACATTAATTAATACTTTACATCGCTATTATTAATTTCAGTTGTCTCAACAAAATATTTGATGGTTTCCAAATTAAGACGAGAATACAAAAAGTTTCCAAAATATTATCGAAAGCGTCGGGAATAATTATGAAGTTTCGTCTAGAAATCGGAGAAAAGTTGCGAAATTTTGGGACGAAGAATTCGGCGACATGGACGAACGGCGACATGTCAACTTAAACACATCCGAAATTGCG
>NW_017305179.1:1563665-1590039 GCF_001594115.1 Trachymyrmex septentrionalis
CGGGACAATTCTGTGAAACGGTGACATGGACGAACGGCGACATGTCAACTTAAACACATCCGAAATTGCGATCAAGGGTGATACAAACGGTAACTGTCACTCGAAGCTATTTTGCAACAATTCCAGCATCCGCACGCATATCGGTCGCAACGTCGATTCGCGAACAACGTGCGTTGCACCGCGCGCGTTTGGATTTTAATCAAATTTATAAATTCGCCGAGAATTATGCGTCTAGTAATTCGTTCGACGTGGAATAATTCATTCCTCTGTAATTACACCCGAGCGTTCCGGCGCGCGTTTCCCAGCCGCGGCTGGTCCAGACACGTTCAGTTATTAATTGGCTTATAATGTTTAATTACGGGAATAACAGTGATGCGGATCGGTGGATACCACGAAAATATCGCCGAGATCGTTTGCATAATGTAAATTAAACCTGAGAAGACGGAGGATAGTTTCTTATATCTGACGGTTTTTTTTTTTTTTTTTTTTTTTTTTTTTTAAAATATTCCGCTAAGAAACTCTCTTGACAGATATATAGATGTTTGAAGAACTTTTCCTTTTTACTTACACTGCTATTTGTAAATATTATAGCAATATTAGTCATATTAATAGTTTGCATTTGAATAAGCCATCGATCATCCGGTATAAAAAAATTAAACACGCTTTGTCTCTCTCATTTATTTATTTATTTTTTCTTTCGGTCTACGCTCTTACTTTGCATAATTAATTTATTATTACCGGCTATGCATTTGATCGCTGCCGTGAATCATAAATATTGAAAAATCATAAAACCATCGTTAAAAATCATCGAAGAAAGCAATTACCTGTAATTCGCGGCGTGACAAGCGAGTCTCTCTCTCTCTCTCTCTCTCTCTCTCTTTCTCGCGAGAGAGCCGTCCCACCTCGCGTATTAATTTCCGCAAACGGTTTTAACAATCGCGGCATTATCACGGGCTTCGGAAGCTAACGTATACACACATGATACGTTCATGAATGAACGAGGCTTACGGTGCAGTATTTCGCCCGGTCGGCGCGATGAATCACATCGGCGTAATGAAACATCGGGCGTCGCGCTCGCAGGTGTTTGCGCAAGGTGAGATTGCGCTTCGAGCCGCCACGATAATAACCGCAATATTATGACGGCGAGCTACCACCGGGCTACCATGTTTATCGGCGATCTGTCGCATTTGCATGCGAGAACGAGTGCGTACGAGGGTACTTAACTCGCCCGGCGATCGGTACATATAATTTTCGTCGCAATCGCCGTGTGATCTCGCCAATTTGTATCCCGAATGAAAATCCCCGGGAACACCCGGCGCGTTCGCGGACACACGTACTTACTGCGCGATCGCACCGAATGGGATTTAGACGTAAATGCACAAGCGAGAGAGATCTAAATCTTTAACACTTACGCCGGACGGAGCGCTATTATTAGCGGTTTTGCAAACCGCCATCGAGCCGAGCAACTAAACACCGTCGTTAGCGTTTATGTTAAATCTTGTCTCGGAGAATGAAACGTTGTCGGGATTGCACGTGCTCGGGGGGGCTATGATTTTCAGATCGTATTAATATTTACAAGATGTGTGTTGTTAGGGATTTTATTACCTAGCTTGAAGACCACGCTTTTACGCGCTTAAATGATACGTTGATTTATCACGACGTTTATCGATATCCATCGATAGGTTGTCAATTCTGGAGTTAAGTAAGATTATGTAGCGAAATATTGTTTGTAATACTGTTAAATGAATATACGAAATATGTATTATACTATCGTTATATATAAGGATTTGTGTAAAATGTCTATCAAGATATTATCATATTTTGGATATTTCTTTCGTCTTATGATATTTTTAATATTTCTTTGAAATCTTATCGTGATGCTCCGACAGATTCGAAAATTAGAGTTTTACATAAAGTTAGTCTAATGGGCTTTCTACACATTCGACGATAAATCATCAAGCTTTAAGTCTTAAACCGCAAGGAATTGATCAATTGTAGTCGATTATTCTTTTCGATTGCGATCGTTCAATCTCTTGAAACTTTCAGATAACAGTTTATTATAGAAAGCCCATAATCTATAGTTACACAATGCACCGAACGAGATACTGAGTTTTTTTGTTGCCACCATTATCGGATTTATCTAAATCTTAACTTAAGATAACTTCAATTCTAAAAGTTTATTTGTTCGCCGCTATTGAATTTGAAAGTTCAAACAAATGTCTCACTATTATTTTGAAGGTAGAAATTCTAAAATGTTATCTCTCTCCCTCTATTACTTCCCCGATTATCTTTTCTTATTATTTAAAACTAACAATTCGTACGTAAATAGGCTGAAGAAACGACGGAATTTGTCACAATAAGAAGCAGTTTAGAATAAGCGAATGACTCATCGAGCGATGATTTTACTTTCTGATTCATCCACTGCTTTCCGGGATGCGATAAAACGCGACGGTGCCCTCGCGAAGCTACTCTTTGCACGAGCGATTCACGGATCGCGGCAGGTCTCGTGGTCGGAGCCGACCACGGTTGCATCCCGGGTGCATCGTACTTTTTCGCGTGAGGTGCCGAAAGGGGGTCTGGGCAGTTCGTGGTTGGGGGCTGTCGAACGGGGGCAGAGGAAGAACCCCGTCGTCCCTCGGCACGTGGCGGTAGCGTATTTCAATAATAGCAGGAATTAAAGCCGGGGCTTCCTTCCCCGGCCACGTTCCGGCTTTCTTTCCTTCCTGGGCCCCTCTCTACCCACTCTCTTCCACCGGGTTCTTCCTCCTAAAGGTCCTTTTTCGGCACATAATCGGGACTAACGCGTGCCCATGAGTTCCGTGCGGGCCTCAACCGCGACAACTTTTACCACACTTTCTTGTGGCCTCCGCACGTTTTTCATTTCATCTCTCCTTTTCTCCCGTCTTTCGTCTCTCTCTCTCTCTCTCCTCTTCTCTTCTTTTATTTACTTTCCTCTTACGAGAATTGCTGACCATTGATCTGTACAAATCATTCTGTGCAGCTCTCTAAAGTCTGTAATATCAATTCTACTTAATAGAATCATCTATTATTATATAAAGGAAACGAAACAAATGTTTATATTTTTTTATATTAAATGACAACTTATTATCAGTAAATGATAAATAACAAATTATGTTTAATTACAGCGTGATATAATTTACGAATCCACCGTGACCTTTTAATAAAAAAGTATTTTATAAGAAAGACGTATGCTGTTTTGCACACATTCTAAATAGAACAGAACAAACGCATTCTTCCATTCCCTTCCGCCTTCTGTTTTCCATCGCATGCATTCTACAGGTAGGTACCTCGTTCAGGTCATCCTCACATCCTCATTGCGCCACGAACGGCGGCGAATATCCTGATGAAACTTCCATCTATCTACCCCGTTTCTCTACTCAGGTAGACGTGAGAATTTTATTGCAACAGGTTGTATCGTTGGTTCGATGGCCTATTGCATCCACCTGTGCGCATCGTATCATCAAAACGACCGTAGGCCACAGTCTCTTCAATCGTATGCCCGGAAACTACGTTTTATTTATTTCAGGCTGCTCCCGTAGATAAGGAAACCTTTTGTAAATAAGATGATGATTATCTGCGAAGTGGCAAAATGACCGAACAAAAGGAAGGAATACTTCCAATAAACATCATACAACAATTGAAAAAGATGATTCGTTAGGAAGTTATTTGTTCACGAAAAATTTAAAGGACGATGACACTAAATGTCGTTGCATGAATATATAAATTTTCGATTTGAAAGCGAAAAGTATAATATTTCGAATAGAAGAGGATGTTAAAACAAATGTTTGTGTATCTTCTCGCTGTTAAATTTTTACAGTGGAGTATTCTTCGGGGAAAAACTGGTCGTATGTGTCACCTACGAAGGTTCTAGCGAACAATTTTTAAATATAAATTCGTCAAGGCTCGATATACGTATAATACCTACGAATTCATAAGATGCCAATAACTGTGCGCACAATGTACGTACCTACACGCATATACACGCGCGCGTGTGTATGCGCGGGCACACACTCGGCTACGTGATAAGTGCCAGCGTCGCAGCTTCCACGGTGGAAGAAAAATTGAGCGGCCGCCTTCGAGCGTGTTCCTGGAATTGAATCAAACAAGTGTTACCACCCTCTTCGAGTATAATATATCTTCTAACATTCAGCGGAGAGACCGAGACGGATAGCTCCTGTGCCAGGATATACCTGATCCCACGTGGAGATCCCGCGCGGCGCGGTGTCCCTCGCGATTTCCTTTTTGCGCCGCCGTGCCGTTGCACGTCGCCGAAATTAATGCCTGTACTCCCCTCGAAGTCGGCCGTGGTATGCGGATTTTGATACTATATTAACGCTTTCCTCGCGAACGACTGTGCGTATCCCCGCCGGTTGCCACAAACGTCAACTGCAATAGTCCGGAATTTATTTCAGTGATAGTTCGCGAGAAAGACGTAGCTGTCTGCTCGAAGAATGCCAAGAATAGACTACGAGAACTCGTTTACTTAATCGATGGATAACAGATTTAGCGAGCATAACTTGCAGAATCATTGTACACATTTTGAGGAAAATGAAAATAAAAATTAATTTCTCGCATTTTATTCTACAGTAAATATACGGAGAGAGCGATTTTGCTGAATGTATCTAAAAATTTAACTGGATACAGATTTTGTTGGCAAATAATTTTGTTGGATCACAGTAAAAAGTAATCACAGAACGCTCGAGCTGCTAAAATGTTCAAACTTTTTGCAGTATTACTTATCATGTTTGAGATTTTTACGTAATTATCTTGATGGTCCGAAATTATTATTTTTAGGTTTGTATCTAATAAAATTTTTAGGTACTTCAACAAATTGTTCTTTCCATGTATTATTATACGTTGTGGAATAACAATGTAAATTTAATTTAATTTATATATTAAAAGAACCCGATTATACATGTATCCGATCATATCGGAAGTAAGAAAAACTTTTTAGTCATCAAAGTCTTAATGGTGTTCGATAACGATCAGCAATATAAACATAATCTGTGGACTTAATAAATATTATTGTATCACTTATGAGAGAATATTTTCGTCTTCGTAAAAGTAAGCTGCGGACATGGTAGATGTCTTATCTCGCGCCGAAGATTCTTCGAGAGAAGATCAATAAATCGATAGCCGAAGATGAGGAGTAACATCGACAGCGCAGAAGGAACGCAGGAAGAAACGGTGGGGGGGAAGGACGAAGGGATGCGCGGGGGTGTTCCTTGAGAGCTATAATAGCACGAAACATAATCCCCGAGTGAATCTAACGAGTCCTGGAGGAGCGAGCTGAAAAAAAGGAACCGTGAAAAAAAGGAGCACAGAGGTTTGGAACGACGAAGAGGGAGATTCTATTTTCGAGTGTTGGAGTGAGAGGGACAATACGTCGTCATCGCGAGAGGGAAAGGGATGACGGGGAGGGGGGGAGGGGGGCAGCGGGATAGAGATAGAGGAAGACAAGGAAAGAAGGAAAGAAGGAAAGAAAGAGAACGAGAGAGTGAGAGAAAGAGAGGGAGAGTAGTCGAACCAGGTTTGGCGCCTCTCCGATCATTCTTCAGTCTAGCGCAACGCGACTCACCGGCATTTTTTGCCGCCCCAACGAAGGAGACGTTAAAATTGCTCTAATGGTGGACCAAAGAGAAAAGCCCTGCTCCAACAGGTACTTATCTTTTTCCCGGCTTCGTGTGTCCCTCCGCTGCCATCGCCACCCCTAATTTCGAGCGACGTTGCCGTTCGCTCGAAACGTAGATCCCTGTTAACGACGTTGCAGCATCTCGTGATTTCGTGTAAAGGAATTCTGTTCTATATGCCTTTCCTGTATTCAGAGTATCTTCCGAACGATAACGTCTCTAACGTTATGCTAGCTTTGTTTAGGTATCTATATTACATCTGCAATGATATCACTTATATCTGACACTATTATCGTTACATACCGTTACAAAAAATTATCTTTAAAATGTTACAGAGACGAAAAGCTAAAAATGTTTGTCTTCTAAAGTGGGACATTGCATAAAATATCTTCGCGATAACTAAACATTATCTCATTTTGTTATCTCAGTTCCGTCAATTCTGACAGCAGCAGGAAAGCAACTTATCGCATTCAATATGTTTTATTTTAAGGTATGTGTCACAATTAAAAAGATTATAAAAAGCATAAAAATTTCATGATTTTATCGTTATGTTTGATTATCTGTGTAAAATTTCAACATAATTCTCTTATTGGTTTAAAAATTATTTAATTTCTTATTTGTCTTAATTCTTGTGCAAAATCGCGTTTTGTAGTATTTATTTGCAAATTTAATAAAAACATGGCATTTCGTCAAATTTCTTGTATGTCCTAATAAAACTCCAATAAATATTTGTGCAAAAGTTTACATGTGGATCTATTTACTCATTTTATCAAAACTATAGTAAAATATGGTAATTACCCTACATAAGTCATTAATAAAGCGAAATAATTTATTTTTTGTAAGGCGCATTTAATACATTTTTTAATTGATATTCACCTCTTTTTTTCATTTAGGCCAATTTTTTGGCTGACACTTTTAGTTGATATTATAAAGCCAAAACATCCGTTATTACTGTATAATGCCATTTTGATAAGCAATACGCGTTCCTTCTGCGAGCAAAAATATCTTTAGCAGCGGGACGGAAGATTTTATGTCAGAATATTATTGACTAATCGCTTTCGGATTCGCATTCGTGATTTGTCACATACTGTATCACTATAACGCGCGAGCTCACCGCATTATTACCGCCGAGCTTTTTCCGCTCCCGTTTTGTCTCTTATTATTGTCAATTAAGCCGGTCGCGGTGAGGGATCGCTGAGAGATCAGATGGATCAGGTGGAGCACGGCGAACGTAGCAGCAAAGGGAGGATGGTTGAGAGTTATATGGACGAACTATAATCCTCTAAGACCGTCGTCATTATGTCTACATCATGGGTACACGAGCGGGGCCCATTATCTCGTTTACGTCACGAAGACATCGTCTCGCGTTCGTGCTCGGTGCAATTCAGAAAATCACTAAGAAATAATAAGTCAGCAAATCTCTCGGGCTGTGCGGTCCTCTCCAGCCGATAGTAATTACCCCGCGGGATATGTACGTAGAAATATCTACATCGTTCACTGGGGAGTCACGAGAGATCTTCATGTTCCGCAGAAGTCTTCCTACTTCGGCCCTTCGTGTCCCTTGTGTTGTTTTCAGGGTCGGCGATACGGCGTTAGTCAGTACTTATAACTCTTGATTCCTCGATATGTATTGTTATATGTTCTTTGATATTTCTTATTCGGATATCTGTAGACGATATTACTTTCCTCTAGCAATTTTGAAATTCCCTTTACGGATTATAATTATCATCCTTTAATCCAAAATGTGGCGTTGAAAATAATGCTGTGCAACAGTCTTGCGATAATAGATAAATTGCTCAAATACTTATCCTACATAAAATCTCTCTTGTGACATCATCGCGATTTAAATTCCTCCACGGTGTAATTTTATACGAGTATACGATTTTGGAAGTCATTTGAAAATCTGAAGAATTAAAAGGATGAAAATTTGATTATTTACTACAACTGCCGTTGCGTAGTCGGCAACGATGGATATCTTTTAACGGGTATCAGCTCACTCACGTGGTGGTAAGCAAAAAGAAATCTATAACATAGGTGGCATAAGTGGGTCACTGTCGCTTTCAATTAGGCGCGAAACGGCGTGCGCGACCGAGAGAGCAGCTTCCTTTCGCACATTTGGCGGCGACATCTCAGACGGGCAAAAAGCGACGACCCTCCGCGAACCGACGTCTCGTTCTCCCTTTTTCCATCTCCATTAGGCAATCCCTCGTGTCCCTCCTTCAGGGGATCCGAAACTTTGAGAAAGGTCAGACGAGCTCGCGGCGCTTCTGCCTTCCGCCCTCAGCCCGTCGAGAATGCTGTCGTTCACGATGTCACTATGTCACACTATGTTCGTGTTACAAATGTGCAGTCTACTGCCTCCAGAATAATTTTTGATATTCTTGCAAAGCCTCAGCTTTGTGTGGCTTCAGTATCGATGGCTTCAATATGATTGGTGAATTTAACGTATTAACATTACATATTTTAATGTATTCATTCACAAAG
This sequence comes from Trachymyrmex septentrionalis, assembly GCF_001594115.1. Lineage (NCBI taxonomy): Eukaryota > Metazoa > Arthropoda > Insecta > Hymenoptera > Formicidae > Trachymyrmex > Trachymyrmex septentrionalis. The sequence continues at coordinate 1,571,801 of NW_017305179.1, forward strand.
TTTTCTTTAATTATCCACTCATATTATTGTTTGTCAAGCATGCAAATAATGTTGTTCTTTATTTTCTTCTATTACAAAGGTCAATCACTGGGCCAATAACGTACCGCAAATATTGTCGTATGCTAAAGAAGGATTACTCCTTATTTCCCTTCCATCAGTCTTCGGGGATGAATCCGAAAAGCGGTTTATGCAGATCGCACGTGAGCATGATCCGCAAGATAGAGAATCCCGCGAGAGGATGGGAAAGGGAGGGAATGAAGGAGACGGGAGAGATGATAGTCTATGGTCCGCGACCATAGACTACGGTGATGGTCGTGGCGAAGAGATACACTTTTTGTGAGTTTCTAGGCCGCCAAGAAGCGAATGAATGAACACGACTCTTCGTAATCCATTCATGCTTCAAGAGGGTTCATTTTCTCTCCCGTCCCTCTGCCTTCTTGGACGAGAGATGGACGAGGGAGTGGAGGAAACGAAGGAGAACAACAGAGTAAGAAGGAGGAGAAGAAGAAGAAGAAGAAGAAGAGAAAGGGACGCAGGAGAAGGAGCAGAAGGAAAGAGACCCCTCATCTTGCCGGGATCTTCCTTGTAACTCGTGCTGTTATATTTTGTTTGTCCGCTTCTGAGGAACCCTCCGGACTTCTTCTCCTGCTCCGTCTACTCCTTCTCCTTCCACTATTTCTCTTCCTTCTGTTTCCCCTTTTCTCCCTCGTGTTAGACCTCACTTAGACCCTGGGATCTGGGTCAGATTATATGTATACAACTTGTTGAAGCGTTGGGCTCATCGAGAATATCTGGGCTATCCTCGCACCTCCTTCGTTGGGTGCACAATTCGCAAATCGAATTACACGCCAGCGCCGGTCCCTGACCGGCGCTTGTTCTTCTCAGAACAAGCTTCCGAAAGTTTAATCAAGGGGGATGGTTCTCGCAATATCGGTCGTTTAGCGCATCACGCACCAGATCTCTTCTCGTTAATTTCTCACTTTGGAACTCCCTCTTGTTTCAATATTACAAATAAACTTTTAACGGATGATTAATTACATTTGTCATGTAGCAGGATTGCTTCTCCTTCAATCCTCTCTAGGTAAATGAAATTTAAAACTTATCATATTTTTAGGTTAGATTAATTAATTAATTTTTTACTATTTGGTTAAATTACGTTTTTTTCTAATTTTTTATCTTTTCTAATTCTAATTACGAAAAGGAAACATAACAATTCAAAGAAATAATTTAAAATAATTTTAATTGCCTCGACAACTCACATATCTTTAACATCTTAATATCTATGCGTACAAAAAATGAACTTCTAATACTTATTCCACTTTTTCATTTATCGCGTGTATTAATGTTTATTATTTATTATATCCAACGTTTATCCTTGTGCATTCTTATCTTTATTTTTCGTGATCCTTTTCGTTGGTCCTTACGCACATAATTGCCACGAGACGCACGCGATTTCCAGACGCGCCCAATTAATTCGGCAAACCCGGCAATTAGCGAAATTATTAATAAAAATCCTAATGAACCTAAATCAGCGGTGATAGAAGCCTTCCTGTGCGGTCGATGCCGGGCCATTGTACTCGTAACGTGCACGCTTTAATAAGCGTCTTTCGAATTGCATTGCCAATTGACGGTGGCATTGAAATTTGCCGAAAGCAATATGTATAATACTATTTCACGACATATTTATTTTTGCCAAAGTTTCACGATTGGTTGATGAAAAAGTAGGGGTTTTTTTTTTAAATAAATACATACTAAAAATTGTACATACACTTATCGCTGAAAGTAAAGTTCCACTCCAAAATGTTTGCTTATCAAAATATTTTCTGTTTACAATAACTAATGCCAGTCCCATTATAATTAAAGTATAACATGTAACAAAATGTAATATTTATATTAAAAAGATGGTATTCCTATTGCACATTTATCTTACATCCATTACACGTATATTATGAAAATTCTATTATATCTAACGGTTTTTGCAGCTAAAAATTAGAATCTAAGAGAAGCTAGAAGAGAAATTAATAACTAATTACTTCCAGTCGTTGAATATTTCTGCTATCTCGGAGTTTATAATTTTCAATTTAAATTTATTTAACCGAAATTATCGGACTCGCGGAAATAAATCACGCGGTAACACGGTACATGCATTAATGACGTTTATTGTCGAGGCATTCATAAAAATAAGGAGCAGGAGTCGAGAGATGCAGCGAGCATTTCTCTGGCTTCTCGACCGATAGATTACGGACGATAATAATTCCATGCGACGTCGAGACGAGAGTAATTGCCGGAAGGAAGGACCGGATACCATACAGAAGATACGGGAGGGAAGAGACGAAGAAGACGTGGAACGCGAAATGGCGGGAACGTCGTCCATACGGAACGAGTGAGACCACGCACAACTAAGATTATATTCTCATTAACTCGCCTCCGCTGTGAAGCAGAAAATTCATTGAGACGAAAGGAAATTGCTTGAGGCCAGAAGATACAGAATATTCGATGCTTTCAGGCATCTTCATCCGATTATATAAACCTATTGTCGAATATATGGCAGATAAAACAATTATCTTTACGGCAAGGTAGGCGTAAGGTTCTCTTAGGATCTGCCAATTTAAAATCTTATTAAAAGGACTTGTAAAAAAAAAAAGAAATTAATAATTGAAAATAAGCGTGGGGAGAAGCAATAAAGCGCAATTAGCTGTCGAAATGAATACATGTATTGGAAAATATTGCCTAAGGTAAATCATGACCTTTGAAATTTTGCTGAAACATTGAATTCGTAGCCGGGAAGTCATCGGGGTTCGTTTTCCACTCGGCTAGCGCGGTTCTGGAGATTGATGGAAGCGAGGTTAGTGACGGGGAAATTGAAATTCTCCCTCCTCCGCTCGCGCGGTCCTCCTCGATCGTGAGAATATATACCAGCGGAATTGTAGAAATGCTCCCGAACAGATCGATCGCGTTGAAATAAATGAAACGAAAATCCGAAACTACGTTTACTAACCAGCTCACGACGGAAGTGGAAGAGAAAGTCTTATTTCACCGACGATTACACGTATGATGGGATAACTTTTGTCCCATCGGATTTGTCAAACGAATCTAGTATTCTTTGCGCTTGTGATACAAATTTCATTTGTACGATAACGTAGAAAAATAAAATTTTCGAAATAAAGAATAGAAAATTAATTTCAAGATTGTAAGACAGATTTAATTGAAGATCTGTCTACTTCCGAGTTGTTCGCTCTCGTCGACCAAATAAAGATTTATGTGACACGTAAGAAAAGGCGTTCTCGACACCGGAAATAAAGTGAGAAAGAAAAAGCCGCGGGTGTGTAAAAAAATTGGATAACAAGAGAGCCACTGTGAAATCCATCGAGCCGACGTTGGCATAATCGAATTATTCTTCTTACGAGTTAACATGTGCGCCGCCATGACGTCACGTCGTTCCGAGATAAGCGTCGAAAAGGCACTTCGAGATTAGAGGAGGAATTTTTGTCGGCGGTCGAGAGTCAGCGAGATTTCGTATCAGGAAGAATAAAAAAAGGAAGAAAGAGAAGAAAAGAGAATTCCGTGGAAGACGCCACGAAATTGGCAGTCTAATAAAAGGAGCCAAGAGGAATCGACTGCCATGGATCGATTCGAGACTGCATTTTCATTGTGATAACGATCGCTCATCAAGGATGTATCTACTAACTTCTTTTATCTCTTTTATCTCGACTTTTATCCCTTCTCTCACCTCCGCCCCTGCTAGATTTCTCGATGTGATAAACATTTTTGAAATGTCGTTTTCTCCATTATTTCATCGTCCGTTAACGGAACGTCGTTTGCAACAGATAAACGGCCATGTGTCTAATTCACGTATCTGGCAGAGATACTAATTCACTCTGCTTTTATTAAATGCTATCTATTTAGGGAATTCATCGGACCCATCGCGGAATAATCGCGTAACAAATAAGAATAACAAATAAATAAGCTTTATAATTAATTAATTTTTTTATATAATAGATCGTGTTACTTAATAACGTACACGCAAAAATTATTTTGCTGCTCCAGCTAGAATTATAGTTGTTTTTTTTTTGTGTCTGATAGAAAATTATGTATCACAGAATTTATAGCACAAATCTAAATTCTATCTCTGTCATTTATATGATTAGATGAAATAAATATTCAATATCGCAGTACTTGCTAAAAATGATCTATTTTAGCTATTTTTCATACTTAAATAATTTTCGCTTTAATTTTCGCAAGATCACTTTTTTGAGTGTGCATTTTTACGCGGCGCATTCAATCCTTTATTTCTTTTTTTACGACAGAACGTGTTTATAAATCAAGAAATAGCGATTCAATTGATAATCGCGAATCTATTAAAATGCTGAATGTGTCCAAATTTTGGTCAAATATGACCACATTATTATGATAATCGTTAAATATCTAAAAAATCATTTAATGTTAAATTTGTTTTTAAGTAAATTATTTTCAATATATAATATCAATCAAAAAATTATTTTTAGTTACGAATAGATCGTTTACGGCGCACAAAGTGTGTTTAAAAAAAGTCGATAGAATTTTAATGAGCCTATTCAAGCTGAACCTTATCTTCTCAAGTGAGAAATCCACTTAAGGGACGAATCTGGTATCTTAATTTCGAATATCGAATACCGATGTGCTCACGCATTAAATTGAAATTCACTTCAATGCGCGACAGATTTAAATGATTTACTTCCGAAATAATAATAAGCAATTAAAAAAGATCGCAAAGCAAGCAATTCAAACATCGTCGTAACATTTACAGCACCGATAATAGACTTACACCCAAAAAGTGGGAGACAATCCCGCATGTACAACTATTATATACAAGTTCAAAGAAGACCGTTCACGAATTACTTCAACGAAACTATTCTTATTTCGGCTTCGCAGCTTTAGCGGAATCCGAATTCTCTAGAACATGCAACAAGCGAAATCACTTCTTTCCCCTTCTTTATCTCTCCTCTATCTTTTTTTCTCTACCATCGCGGCACACACAATCAACATACCAATTCCGTATCTGGCACCTCCCTCCCCTCCGCATCGCCTCCTCACGCCTCCCCTGCACCTCGTTATATCCGACAGAAAAGAAGAGAAACACGCCGGAGAGAGGAGGCGTCGCAATCTCATCAGCGGAGCACAAAGTCCCCTTTGTTTTCCTATTCCGCGATCTTCCGCGAACGTCGATTGCGGTCGGCGCGGCCGTTCGCGCGTTTTTGCACCCCCGGCCGACCGGGTAAACACGTTAATCGACGCCGAGAATAGGGAGAGAGGCAAACTGGACGAAGGCGGGCGAGAAACAGTAAAGAAAAACGGCGGAAAACTTGACGCGACCGAGCGAGCGGATGAAAGGAGCAGGACACGCGGCAGGGTGGTAAAATGGGAAGAGAGAAAGTCGAAGAAATGTTAGGGCGAGGGAGAAAAATGGCAGGGAGAGAGGTGTCCGTAAAGGCAGCCAAAGGGTACGAGTTGCTATAAATAGTATAAATATTGCAAAGGGATCATTATTTATGGTAATTTGATCCAAGGGAAAGGACTCTTTGCGATTAGAACTTACACGCTCTCGCGTTGTTTCACGCTATCCCTCCGCCTTTCTTGGCTCTCCCTTGGCGATACGCAAAGGATAGTTATTTACGGACGAAATATCGAGCGTCATCCTGACTGATCGGACGTGTAGCTTAATTAGGCGATAATCGCAGTTAATGAGTTCTCCTTTCGGTCAATTGTCTTGCAACCGGAGAAAATGTGTTCCTTAGAAAACTTCAAGAAATATATACAGAGACGAAAGTGTGAATTAATGATGCCAACTCAGACATTTTTACAACGTGAAATGGACCTTGGAATTTCGAGTTATTGATGCAGTGTAAATTTAAATATCGATACGGGAAGAAATATCAAAGAAGACGGTAATAATAAGATCATCTTACCGGTGAACGAAAGTATAGCGCCGTCCCCACGGAAAAAAATTAAATCGCCAGAGTAATTTGCATATAGATGTTGCGAAAGATTGCTGCGAAAAACAATGATATCTGCCGATAACTTATACGAGTCATTTATCTTACGATCATTATAAGTCGTATTGATCTCCGCTGATAATTTATATGAGTCATTTATTTTAAAGCGATCGTGTTTTGAGAGTCTCCCTAAAGTATATAGCATGGATTTGCACACCCGCATCTCATTACTTGTTTATTATATTTCAAAAATTGATTTACGACCCTCGTGATAAACGGCTGCTGGCATTGTTCGGCCAAACGCTGCTCTACCGGTCGCGGCCGTTATAAAGTAACGAAAGTTGGAACGAAAAAACCCCTCGTGAATGTAGTGGTATAGGTAATCTAGCCGGTAGAAAACAGAAATTCCATTACGGCGCGTTAAAAAGGTGAACGATGCAATCGCGTGCATAAAGAAAGGAATACCGCGGAGAAAAACCGCGGCGCGACTGCGAGGCGGCCGGAGCGAAGAAGCGTGGCGAATAAAGTGGCAGGACCAGCAGGAGGAGAGGACGCAGGATAAAGAAGGGAGTAGAGGTCGATCCTCCGCGCAGGATCCGCGGCGAAATCGGCGCTCGGGAACGGCCATGAACCATTTTCGCCCTACGAAGAAGAGAGAAAGAGAGAAAAAGGGCGAGAGAGAAGCAGTGCAACGCACAGCGTAGCACAGACAAAATAAAAATGCGATGGCCGCCTCGCGAGAGAGTGGGAGGAAGAAGCGGAGGAGGAAAGTAAAGAAGATGAACAGAGAAGAAGGAGAAGAAGAAGAAGAAGAAGAGAAAGAGAGAGAGAGAGGGAGGGAGAGAGACGGAGACGGGCCGATCAACTTCTCTCACCCGGTTTGGACCAAGCTTGGCCTTCCATGGAGCCAGCCTAGACGCGCGATTCTCATCTCGCGCGCTGGTCCACCACCAAACTCGTACGATGGTCTCTCTCTTTTTCGGCCGCTTCCTCTTCTTCTCGTTTCTCCTCTCGATCGGACATACACTGCCCTCTCTTCCCTCCTTCCATCCCTTTCTTACTATTTCATCTCCTTCTCTCTATCCTCCTCTTACCTCCTCGCCGCTCACCGCGGCGATCGAAGGCGAGAAGAACCGAAATACTGCGATAGCGTCTCACTCTTCTCTCTTTACCACCCCTTTTCCTCCTTCCTCTCGCCTTCTGGCCCGATCGCGATTTATTAGACGAGCTAATTAATAGGCCGCCTCGACGTATCTCCGCGTACTCTCTCTCGCGCGCGCGCGCGCGCGCGTGTTCGCAGAAATCGAATCGACGATTACGATTTATTGCCGCGCGTGAAAGATTCACGATTCCACAGGCGGTTTTGCCGATTGGCGCGAATTTGGTCCTCCCACTTTAAGGTTTTCGGCATTGGAAAAGAAGAGGCGGTTTTCGCGGTGATTTCTAGTGATATCTAGAAACTCCTCATTGCGATCGCGTCTCCATAGAGAATCTTGTGATTTCGGCGCTAAGGCCTTTACTGCATTGCGGTCTGTATTGAGTAAATCCTTAGACGAGACGAGTAGCGTTAGATATATTTAGCACTGGAAAGCCCTTCTGCACTGGAAAGAACAATTTTATTGAACAATCTAAAATTTTGCTAAATACACATTTGAAAATAATTCTGTTGCATCATCGAAATAATTTCGTTGGAAGCTAGTTGCTGAAATATCTAAAAAGATTTTGCAACGTATATCATTATTTTAATTTCCAACAAAATTATCATCAGATTTACATCCATCAAATTAGAATCTTTCAGCAAAATCGTTTTTTTTTTTCTATATAAAATGATTTTTTTTATATGGATATAAATCTGATGATAATTTTGTTGGAAATTAAAATGATGATATATATTGCAAAATCTTTTTAGATATTTTGGATGGAATATATTTTTCAATAATTACATTCACAGATCAATTATTGAAAAATATATTCCATCGTTATTATAGTACTCTCTTGTTTTTCTGTAAAATATAACGCTTCATTTAACGTTGCATAGATTTTTATTTTTAATCTTCATTATACATTCCAAGTGGTTTTTATAAAAACATAGAATGTATATATGTGTATATATGATAATAACATTGTATGTGTTAAATATATGCAGTCATTATACCAGTTTGAATTTTACTTTCTAAATACTTAGTATTTATGACTCCCGCCGATATTTGTCCTAGACATTTTTTCGATTGAATTTTAAAAATAGCAGAAATTAACAGCTTAAATTTATTAAATATATGACATTCCTATACATGCTAATAAAGTTAATATATATATATTCGCTCATGAAAATTAAATATCAGCAATCGCACAATACAGCAACATTTAGAAATGTTTCGTATCAATACTATGTCATTGGTTTTTGACATTTTTATTTAGGCAAGTCTCAAAACTATAGATTTGTGGCTTTTACACATTTTCGTATTGACAGAATTGTTAATTCGATCGAAATTCGTTCTCACGTTGAATTTATCAGAAAAAAAAGAAAAAACTACGCGGATCGAGCTATCGTGTCAATTACCGTTGATAAGTTATTCTGACGCACATCCTTTTTTGCTCAATTCTAATTTAAAACTGAACACATTTGCATCATTTCATTTATTATGAGAGAAGAATTTATTTCATTCGACTTTTACAATATTTTATTTGTCTTGTTTATATAAGAAAAAAAAAAACAAGATGAATGAGTGTATGAAAAAGAAAAAAAGTAAAATAAAATAAAATAAATCTCGGAGAGAAAAAAAGAGTTCGGGCGCGTGCGAACAGAAACTCTGACAAGCTAAAAGCACGAGGGGAGCAGGTAGGGAAATCATCAAGCTATTATGTGCTTTACGATATGTATATCTAAAGCCACAATGGAGCATCCATCGTGTAGAACTGCTCTCGAGCGAAACACACTTTTGAGAGGAAACCCACGCGAACTAACTTTGCGTTTCCGGCCGCTCCCGCCTCTCACCTCTTGACGCTGTCTTCAAACTCGTGTCACGAGTAGTGAGTCGCACGCTATTGCAATTTAGCGTGAAGTCCAACGTGGCGTTCGCACCAACGGCGACGTAGCGAACGTCGTGCTTCACCGATTCCTTCCTCGCGTTCGATGGACCTTGAAGATCCTTCTTGCTCCCCTCGTTCTTCGTCCTCCTGCCATTCTCCGCTTCTTCCTCCGCTCGCTTTTCGTTCTCCTCCTCCTCCTCCTCCTCCTCCTGCTCCTCCTGCTCCTCCTCTTCCTCCTCTTCCTCTGGACTCTCGTCGTCTCCGACTTTGCATCCCGACTGATCGTGATACTTCATCGCAATCCGAATAGCGTGAGTCACTTCCGGACTTGGAGTGCACGACGGAGTACATGTGATCTCCGTCTTCTTGCGAATGTTAATTCGTAAATCCTTCGGTATTTCGGAGCATATGCAGTCGTCGCCAGTATCCTGTGGTCGGGTCGATTCTTCTCGGCTTCGCCCTGTAATTCGATATAACCGTCCGAGAATTTCGAGGTTTGCCTAGTCGCTTCACCTAAGCTAGCCTCTCGTACTCCAACCGGAAAAATTTCGACAAAATTGCCACAGAATCGCGAAAGACGCCGACGCGATTTCAAGGTCCGTTTGCAGCGGTTCCTACGGTGCACGTCTCCGAAATCCGATCTCCAACTCACGCCAACTAGAATCGAACTTTAAAAGTAAGCAAGCTGTAAATGCTCCGAAAGACCTCTCACGGTAAGTCGACCGGATAAAAAAACTACGTCATAGACAAAACGGTGTGAATTAAAAAATGGTAATTAAATGTAAAGCCGATAAATGTGAAAATGTGTAAACTTCTTACGATATTTTGTGACATTCGTATAATCCGCGAACACGGTCAACTTCAAGGACAATTAAGTCATAATAAATCAACTAATTTTGCTTCATCATCCTGGTTACATCTGATTTAATCTGAAAATATATCTTTTATCTTGTTTTAAAGATTCTAATTCTACAAAAATAATAGTTTCTTTGAAAGTATATATATCTGCATTTAGAAGACTGCAATCTTATTTTCTTCAATGTAATGCACGGTATATTACATAGTGCGTTACACACTAAGTAACTTTGACGAATGTGTGAATTGGTTTCAACACACTGAGAACAAAATTTATTAAATCGAGAAATATATATTTTTCGTAATATTGCAGGTTCAAGAAACTGTTAAGTTAACTGCTAATTCGTCATTTTTAAACGTATACAGGAAATAAGAAAAATTAATTTTTTTTAATAGGGATTTGGCAGTTTTATTTACATATAAAGTGAAGATGATCGGAAATATTTGTACCATTCAATAAATGTTTATAAAAATGCCAATCGTAATGGTATATATTTTCGAAATGCTAATTCTTAATGATATTGACAAAATAATGAAACGTTAATTAATGATTCTTGCAAAACAATATATAATTATAAATAAATAAATATATCTTTATATTTAGTAAATATTTAATTAGTACTATTCAAATAAATATTTATTAAAATGTAATCTTTTTTCGGTGAGGAAATTTAATAAAATCGTTAAAAAATTTTGAATAATTTGATATTTTTAAAAAAGTAACTGTACTTTCAAAACATAAATCTGTTATTTTATCCTAAGCAAGAAATATGTAATCTGACCTTCGATAATGTTTCTCGTGCATTCCTCGAGAGTAGCTGGCGCTTTTGTACATTCCAAAGATTCGCTGTCCTTTTTGCTACTGCGACGACTTTTCCGGGACACGCTACTTCTTCCTGCGCGATCTTCCTTTTCCCTATCCTTTTCAATCTCTGTGACCCTCTTCAAAAATTCATCCAAGATATCATCCTTGTCTTTCATGACTTCATTGGACTCATCACGTCTCCAACGAGCATTTGCTTGAGACTCTATTAAGGGAATCGGCGATTCCGGAAGCTCTAGAGATACTATTGTTAAGAAAGCCGGACTCTCCTTTCGGATCCTTTCCAACCAAGATTTGTAGCTGGATACACATAAAATGAATACACAGATGAAGGGTTAAATACAAGTACAGGATTTAAATAAAATTAATATCTTTTTATAATAATACATAATTTTATACGAATACACTGAGAGAAAAGATGGACTGCTGCAGCAAATTAGATGGTTAAATATGGCATAGCATTTATAATTGGTTGCTACAGCCAATTAAAAATCTAATTTGCTGTAGCAATTTTTTTCTTTCAGTGTACAGTAATCTATGCTGCACTCTTTCTTTAAACCTAAACATGTCACGCGCCCAAAAATATAGTTCAAGTACATACACTTTCTATTATATTTGAGAAACTTGGTACCTTCTATGAAATATTGAATAAATAGTCAGAAATATTGCAACTTCCGAGATTGGAAAGTTTTACGTAACATTCGCGAAGAAATAAAAGTAAAGACGTGCCTTTCGTGAGACGGCAAGCATAGGGCCGCAGGGCTCGTGTCACGTCGAAGTTAGCAACACTTCTCGCTTCGTTCACTTTGTAATGATCGCCCGCCACGATGATTGCACGTGGACGGTTGCAGAAAGGATTTGTAACGACAACGAGAAAGGGTGCTCGTCCTCTTCGACTTCAGACAACTGGATAACTAGATGTGATTGCGAAGCCTGGAGGGCACGACGCTTCAAAAAGGAAACGCCGAGAAAAGGGATATAAACGTGAGGGGGGCAACAAAAAGGAACGAGGAAGACGAAGTTGATAGAAAGAACGGCCGAAAGTGAAATACGAAAAGGAAATTAGAATTATTCAATGATATTATATAATACGAAAGGAAATAAAATTTATATTAAGAGAAAGAGAAGTAATATACGAAAAAATAGCTGAACGTATAATGCATAAGTTGTACGAAGGCAGAAAAGAGAAATGAGGAAATAAAAAGAAGTATGAAGAAAGAAAAATGTTCAGTTTTCGGAGTGGCAGGCGGTTGAAAGTGAAAAACGAGGAGAATGGACGGAGGTGAAAAGGAAAAGAAGGACAACGATAGGATGTGGAAGGGGAAAGTTTGGAGAGAACGGAGCGAGTAAATTGGAAACGAGGAGAAGGAATAAGGTCGAAGAAGTTCGAGTGCATAAGGAAGAGGTCGGGAGAAAATATTGAAGAAGAGGAGGAAGGCCTTGAACTTCGAAAACGAAGGCGCAAGAACGGCAAGAAGAAAAAGATTAAAAGGGAGACGAAGCGGAGAACTGGTTGAAAGAAAGGAGGTCTCGAGAAGATTACGACCTTGAACCGCAAGTTGAACAAGAAGAGGGGATGAAAAAATATAGCGAGAGCAAAAAGGCGAGCTCGCGCGATGGAGAATGAAGCGCGGGAAGAGCTCGAGGGGAAAAATAATACCCTGGACACCGAAAATAATCATGGCGAGAGATGATTCGGTAAATTTATCAGTGCTGCACGTTGTCGTCGTCCTTTTTCTTCGACGTTCGTCCGTTCAGAAAAAAATAAATATCGCGATACTACAAATAAACTGTAATGAAAATATAATTTAGTCTTGTTGATCAAATTATATTAAGGGGATACATTAAAATGGAATCGAAATAGATTTCTACGAAAAAGATAGGAATGCGAATAAAAACGACGAACGAGAGTAATATTGAAAATAACAGTGGTAAAAAGCAGAAAGTTAATTAAAAGAACCTACGATACTCGTCAGGAAAACATAAATAATGTTGGGCGTTTGAGACAAATAATTTATGTCGACATTACGGAATGCATATACAAGTCTTCATTAATACACGTTTAATCTTACATTTATTTTCAGACTCTTTTTTGATCAGAAACAGGAGTTTATATATAACCTAATATTCATTCTTAATTTTACCTTACTATATTATATCACATTCATAAGAACACTTTCTGTAATACTACGACTACAAGAATTCAAAAGACTTTGACATGATCTACGCAAACTGCTGCAGATTACTGAATTGAGCAATAGTTGTAATTGTTGAGAGGGCAAAGAGCGTGTAGCCGATACGCTTGGAAAGACTTCTAGGGAAAGGAAGGCGAGGAGGCACGCAGATCAAAGGGAATACTGCGGCGGAACGTGGGAGGAGGACTCGGCCGTTTCGTGGGATCTGAAACGAGAGCACGTTCCAAATAATATCACTGTAAACGCGGTAACATTGTCCGGATCTCGCGCAGAGGTCAGGTTCACCACGTTACGGGGAAGATCGAAGAACGATGGAAGGCGGCGCGGTGGAAAGGTAGAGACGCGAGAGACCGAGACGGTGAGGAAGAAGGAGATCAAATCGTCGATGATAATGACGTACCGACACTGCTCGTATTTTAATACGAGAACCGCTTTAATAACGTTATGGTGCCGGCGATCGTCCGTGAGGCTTTATTAAGTCGCAGCAGCGGATCGTCGATCCGACGAATCGACCGTTAAATTTTAGTACGTTTAATTACGGGCTCCTAGGGCCCTGTTCATCGTGAGCTACGTGACTTCGCTAGGTCTCGGCTTGCGCATTCCAGCCTCGTCGTTTCGAGAAGTTTGACTCTTTAGCGTAACCATGTTAATTCGTACACAGTCGATGTTAATCATTCAATAATCAGACAGGATTGATTTGAGTTAACCCTTCTGCTTTACGTCCTAATAGACTTTATTTCTCAAGATATAAAGGGAGAAGGATGAGGTAGCACGATTTATCAAAAAAAAAAAAAAAAATTATTCTCTTCCTCAAAGAATTTTTAATGGCTTCAATGTTCCGTAAATGGAACTTCAAACACGATGAGTACGATGTTAAGCGAACGATGTGTCAAAACACATTCTTCTCTAAATATAGATGAATTCCGTGAAAGTTTCTTCGAAACCAGTTCTCGATGGCTTAATTGCCGGTTTGTATTACAGCGAGCAGTCATGGCGAGAGCTGGAAAGGTGCAGAGATCTAACTTGTCAATCATCGGCCGCGGACTGATTGCGAATTCCTAGCAAGCGGCAACTGACTAAATTTGTCGACGAAGTATCTCGACGAAGTTCGTGTTAGATCTCCGATCCGCTTCGGTACCTCGATGATCCTCGCGCTAAGCGCGCACAGCCGCTACGAGGATGACAGATATGGCGCGCCGGAGATGGCGACCTTGAACTGGACGGTTCCCTCCTCCTGGGATCTTCGAGCGTTAGGCGCCGAATGTAGAGTCCTGGCACCTCCTCCGCAAGGTGATGTCTTCTCCTGTACGAAGCCACAGTGACTAGCCCAGTCGATTCTCACCATCGATCATCCCTCTTCTTTTTTACCACGGCAACAACGAGCTCCGAACTTGGTCCAGACGAGCGACCTTGAACCGCGGCCACGTTTTCTTTTTTTTTTTTTTTTTTCTTTTTCAAACGAGTGCACGGACGCGATCTCGTGCGGCATCTTCATCGAGCGAGCTCGATCCTCCGCCGGCCTCGTCGTTTGTCACTGCCGTTTCCTCCTGTAAAGTACAATAATTGGGAAAATTTCAGACAGGCTGAATTAGAGTAATTATATCAAATCGTATTATGATATTTGCTTATTAAGAAAAATCGTTGCATATAATGCAAAGAAGTTAATTCAATAATAGGATTTTTTTACATTCACTTTTTTTGTCGTTGGAAAATAGTAGTCAAGTGCCAATTAAAAATTAAACTCGACGATTTAATATGAAAAATTATTTCCTGATTTTGTGTGATTTTGCAGAGATACAGTTTATTATATTGTATATCTTGAATTACATCTGGAAATTTTACATTTTAATTATACCCATATTTATACTGTACATATTTCGTATAAATTGTAAAATTAAAATTGTGTGCCATTTTTAATTGTGTTATTGTACGAATTTATATGATTTAAAGCCTTATATCGCTTCTTATATAGAGAATAAGAATGCATAACAGATTGCAATAATTAGCATAATTTCTAGAATCATTAAAGGAACGAAATGACGTGATGTTAAAAAAGAAGATATGTGTGTGAAAAAGAATCGGAGACGAGAGGAACCGAAGGAAGAATGTGCATAAGATGAAGAAAAAACAGGGAGTTAACTGTCATTCCGCGATCCAGTCGGTTAGTCAGTCAGTCAATCAGCCAGTCAGTCAGTGCCCTGCGGCAAGTAGCTGATAGTCGTGCGAGCGAAAACTAATCTATTCCACACCTCGATTACCGTTGCCGGCCGCGGGAATTAAAATTCAGAATGGCCTGCTAAACAACGTTTTAATGCCGTCTGATTCTTAATGCGACCGATCTAGGCTGACGAAGGGGCCCGGCCACCATCACCACCTCCCAGCCGACACGTCGGACCACCCGCTAATCCAAAACGATCCGGAATCGTCGGAACCACGGCACAGATCTCTTACGAGATACGATTGACGAATGCGCATAATTAATTGGCGCCTCCAATCTATTTCCAGAATTAGAAGAAAAGTTTACGAGTTGCGGGAGGACCGAAGCAGATTGAATACATATATTCCCGTCGAGGGAATATTCCCACATAATTTCGTACCACGTATCAAATTATGTCGTCTCATTTTATGTAAATTATGTAATTATTATTTTTTTATATTATATCGTACAAATATATCACCTGTGAGTCTGTAAATCTATAATACATATACGATATACCGCAATAGTTACTCACTCTCGGAAGTTCTCAGCTTTTCAATTCAAACTTCATTCGTACAATCAAAGCTGTGGATACGCTAAAGTATAATACTTAATATCAAGCAGCCGTTTATAAACTCAATATTCTAGATTCTGAAAATAACCGGCGTCGATATATTCGTATTTCACTTCCTTATTTGACTTTATTTCTATTATATTTCATGGAGTATAATATATGGCACTCTAAGTAAGGGGATGTCGCAGAAGTATTTACGAGGTGCGCAATTTATGGGTGAGTTTCAAAGGCACACAGCGGGCGAGGCTGTCGCGAGAAAGTGCCGTGGCAGCACAGCGATCTCGTGCCTAATCGAACGAAATAATCGAGTCCACGTAACCCGAGCCTCACGGAATCCGTCAGTCCGCGCTCCACCATGCTCGATTAGCGTGGCGAATCGATAATGAGCGCGTTTCAATTTTAATCGTCGTCAAGTTTGTCGTCCGGTCGCCGAAGGTGAGGCCCGCGGGGCCGCGTTTTGCGTTTCGTCCGAAAGGGGGTTGGGGAGGAGGAAAAAGGAACGAGAGAGGTGGGCGCGAGGGAGGTGGTCCTCCCCCCCGCGATTCCGTCCGGCTCGCGTAACTCGATCTGCACGAACACCTACGAAATCAAATTATACTGCCTGGACACGCCGTGAATTTTAATCGGCGGTCTAATCTCGCCGGATCGCCATGTTGCATGCCACGATAGTACGATCGTATATCGATCGTATATTTTCGCGATCATAGGCCTGCATTCTCACCGTGCAGTTAACACTAAATGCAACCATCTGAGGACTCTCGTCTCGTCCTCTGGCTGTGTGATTTTTCGTATTGGTAAAATAAAATTCCGAAACAAGAGACGGCTACATTTAGCGCTTAAATAAAACGGGTCTCTTGAGTCACGTTTCAAAACGATCGCTTTGCTTTTTGTACTTATTAAAGTAAACCTCGAGCAGGATATTTGTTATAATAATATCTTCCTCGAAGAGAAAGAGGACGAAGCAGATGTTTCCTTTGTAGCTTAAAGATATGATCGTTTGACATCATTTTAGGCTTAATCCTTTAGGGATTAGCATTGCCTTGTTATTAAAAAAAAAAAACAATTTTTTATTGCTTTTTTGTTAAAAAAAAAAGACATATTGTAAATAAAGTATCTATCGATGTTTATACATCAACTTTCTGCACACACACACACACAGGCAGATAGAGAAGGTACCATACTTAATTCCTTCCCAACGTTCAATGCTACACAGATTTCCGTCCTTTTGTTCTCAAGTATAACTAATTTACACAGTTTCTGAATTTTGCCGAATTTAATTTTAAAACGAACGTTGCAAATTTGCAGCACTCGCCCGTAGAGAATGAACGAGCCGGATGATCGTCCTCCAAATTGGCGAGATTCGCGCTTAATCGGCGCGTATAGTGAATGGACCGAGACATCGGAGACCGATGCGTAATAAGACAACAAAGATACGCGGGGGAGGCGAAAGACACACCGGTAGGCGAAATAAAGAAGAAGAAAAAGCGGTGCGCGCAGGGAGAAAGATGCTGATCTCTTCGCGGAATATGTTTACGTTAAAGGCGAGCCCGGGTGGGGGGGGAAAAAAAAAAAAAAAAAGACAAGACGAACCGCAAACTGCTTAACGAGTTCCGCGCTCCCCCGCGTCGTCTCTTTTCACTCTTCTACACGAGCTACACTCTACGGTGTACGGCACGCACGCACACTGCCCGTGTACCGACACGCGGTAGCGATGGAGAAGTTTGTCTTACTAGTATTTACCTCGTCTTTCAGGCAAACTCGAAATGAAAGTCAGACTTCTAGTTAAGAAGACATTTACAGCAATAACGAGACCGAAAGCTGCATAGATCTTAAATGAACGGAAACAATGGCTTTCTATTATATATATATATCAATGTTAAAAAGTAATAAGAAGTTATAAAAATATTGCGAAAAAATAAAAAAGGGGAAGTGAAATGAACTATTTAAAAAAAAAAACGATTATTTAATCTTCATTTAATCCCAGAGGGGACCTCCCGATGTCACAGCTTAACTCTCAGTAATCTCTCGCACATTTGTAGATGAAATTTACGTAATCATAGCATTCCGGGGTTAAGAAGCGCGATTGAATGTATCTGTAATTACATTACCTAACAATAAATCACGATTGATTACAGTAGAGAAATAACGAGTACGCTCTCTAAAAATCTCTCGAGTGGAATCTAATTCTGAAGAGTGACAATTGAGCCAGTATTTGAGGTGGCTTGATTGTCAATTTTTAAGAGTGCGATATTTCACTCTTCAGAATTAGAGTTTCCACCCCAAGGATTTGTAGAGAGTACGTAAAAAAAAGAAAAGACAAAAAATCGTCGGAAAATCGTCGAAAAACTTTCGGTGCGGCGTTGAGGATGAGACTCGCGAGGGTATCGGCGCCATCGCTACATCGTAATCCCTCACGACCACCTGGACACACGCAGCACGTACTCACACGTGCTTGGGGCGCTGTTACGAGAACGTCGTGTACGACCCCCGGGCGAATTTTAATTTTCACGAGCACACGGCGCCCGTGTATTGTCATTAGACGGTCCTCGGACGAAGGATCGGCCAGGGTTGGTGCGGGGGGAGACGGAAAGGG
>NW_017305179.1:1590099-1590888 GCF_001594115.1 Trachymyrmex septentrionalis
GTCCCATTAACGAGTCCCATCTGTCTGGATTACCCGGACGGCTCCGGGCGAGCCTCGCGATTTAAAACGCCACCCCCTTTCTTTCTTCCCTTCCTCTGTCCCTTCTCCGCCCCCTCCGCTTCGCCCTCGCCGATAACTTCCGCTCGCGCAAAGAAACGGGCTAGACGGCAATCAAATTGATATTCGTTAGGAAGAACATAGACGGGTAGAGCGGGTCGGAATGAAGAAGGTGGTGGGGGGGGGAGGGATTTAATCGATTGATGGATAGTTCAACGGGGAGGGGGGGGGGGAATTGTTTATGCTTCGAAGGTTCGAACGATCTCACACTTCTCAGGTGTAATTTCCTTACTCTCGCAATATTGATATACCGGGAGAGATTTAGCGCGCTATTGTGAGGTCCGACTGTTGTACTTCGTATTAATCTTCGCGCTTAGAAGATAAATATCTTGCCGCTCTCTAAGCAATTTCGCTCGCCGAAAAGTGATAAACGTAATGGAAGATTGATTTTCCACGCCGCGCCGGCGACGGATGCCGCGGGGAAGACCGAAGAGAGAGAGAGAGAGAGAGGTCCGAACGGGTGTGAGATGGACAATGAATCTGCGCGGAGTGTGGCATCAGGCGGTCCACGTAGCCGAATTAAATCAGTCCCAGGAGCCGCGTTAGCTGCGACGCTGCGGCGCGGAGGACCACCCAGGCGATCGTGAGGTCCTCGCGATATCGTATCGATCTCCGCTATGAGCCGAAGGCGCGAGGGCGAGGACGTGAAAAGGGAGGGAGGGAGGGGAGGGG
>NW_017305179.1:1590988-1598064 GCF_001594115.1 Trachymyrmex septentrionalis
AGAAAAACAAGGCAATTTCCGAAAGGAAAACTCCTGAAATCGATAGTCAACCGACTTCGCCTATGCCCTCGGGAATTTTACGACTTTCTGGCTGCGTGGAAAAGCCACGAAACACCCTCCGCGCGAGGAACGACCGAGGAAAATACGGCCGGAAGAAGGAGAGAGGAAGAGGAGTAAAAAAAAAAGAAAAAGGGTAGCGGGAAAAGAAAGGAAGGTGGTAGGCGGATGTATAAAGAGAGACGTGTGTGTGGATAGGCGAGATTGGAAAGTCTAAATGGCTCGCGTTTAAAACGTTCCACGCGCAGAACGTTACGATACCACCGTTTGCCCTTCGTTTGAACTTCGTGCGCGTTTGAAGCGGCCATTTCCCGGGGTAAATACGGCACAATGCGGCAAATTTGACGTGCACACGTCAAATCGCCGTGCGTTAATGCGGGCATTCCTAGTTCCGTGCGGAACGTGGAAATTCTGCAGTGCAGCATTAACCAAAGTGCCAAACATGCTAAGTCCGGCAACGCACGCAATTCACTGCACTCGCTTGTGAAATATCGTGCCGAGATATTCCACGTTTCATTTGTATGCAACTTGCCTCGCGCGCGTTGTAATACTTTCGTTTTAGACATGTAAAATTAACTTGCCCGTTGGAACGCGCGACGAAAGTGGAAAATGCGTAATTAAGCGGAAAAGCAGACAACGTTGTTATAAATAAGTAAAAGGACGATGTACCGTAAAATTACGTTGTTGTGGCAACTTTTTTTTTTTTTTTTTTTTTTAAACTTCGCAGAGAGGAAGAAATCTAGAAATTTATCGTGACTCCAAAACAGTTTATGCACCAATATATGAACCAAGTTTTATTACTATAAAAAAAAAACCTATTAAGAATAGACTACGCATCCCTGCGAAGTTGTCACTGTCGGTTTAGAAAGAGTAAAAAATAGTTTTGTATCATATCGCTTATCTCTTTCTCCCTAAAGTATCGAGTCGAGGAGAGATATGATTCAATTCTTTCTAACGGATCACAGATGCTAAGATCAGGGAATGCGCAATCTGTATCTATATAGCTATTACGCCTATAATTTGCCCATTTCATTCTTTTGTTCCTTTTTCGTATCCAAATAGATATAATAATATACCGTTTCGATCTCGTCCTAATCGATCTCGTCCGGCATTAAGCACTCGATTTGGACGGTGCTCAGCACGATGGATTCCGGAATTTCGAAATCCCCAGCTCCCGAATCTGTTGGGCATGGCTTATTTATCCGATCGAGGCCCTTAGGTCTCGATCGGATCTAAAAGGCAGCGATCGTTGGCCGAGAAAAGGAAAGGAAGAGAGAGAGAGAGAGAGAGAGAGAGAGAGAGAGAGAGAGAGAGAGAGAGACGACGATCTTACACGCTGTGGTCCCGTCTCGCGCAAACTTAGGCGTCGCACCGACCATGTAATTTCGATTCGCTGTTCCGCGAAACTCGCCGATAATTGAGCAAATTGGCAATCCTGCCAATCAATCGCTAAATATCAAGGATAGCGCGATCGTTCTCGCGTGTACCCGCTCGCTTGCTCACACTCGGCAACACACTTGCGCGCGAGTTTCGCGCGCGCCTTCGATCACTCCTGTCATCCTTTTGCCTAGCAGGCTCTCCTCCCGACGTATAACATCCAATCGAGAGATTTCCGGGAAATAAAAAGGCGGCGGCGGCGGCGGCGGCGGCGGCGACGACGACGATGTCTTACGCAACGCGATTTGTCTCGATACTCGCCTTCGTCGGCCGCTTTTGTTTCATTCGCCACCGCCAATCGGTGGTCTATTTCGTAAAATTGGACACGATGAATGAAAATAAGAAGAAGCAATTCTGTGAGCCGAAGTTACGTACTTGAAGTGACAGAGACGGAGCCGAGATGGTTAATTATTACATAGTGATATTTAAATTGAAGAAATCCTTTTTTTGCTTGTTGATTTTTTTATTAGTCTCAATAAAGTAATTTCTACAAAATTATTCCTATGAAATTAGTTGTACTGCAACTTCATTGATTTGCGAAAAAGTCTACAAGTGAAAAAAAGATATTTTAATAAGTGACCTGTTCCGCTACTTTTCATGTTTGTCATTTATTTGTTCAATTTTTCTTTATTAAATTAACGATAGATCTTATAAACCATTTTGGAGAAACAATAAATATTTTGCAAAAATGCTTCATCATTCCCATTTAATAAGCTTTTACTTTAATACGATTACATCGTGTTTCTTTATTAAAAGTGTAGAAATATCGTCATGGAAAGCTGAAAGAATCGAAATTAAAATAAACTAAAAGAAATAAATGTTTTTTTTTTGTCTACTAAAAATTCAGTAATAATGGTTATGCTGATTTCGCCATGCTTACATACGATTTCATCAATTTTTAATTTATTTCCGTTCACACCCATACGATCGCCGTTCACTTCAACGAGGTTGAAGTTTTGAGAAAGAAACGCGTCTGGGAGTCGCATTACGACATTCGAAGATAGAAATTGAGAGAATGATTAACTTCAGAAACCTCGAAGTCTCTTTCGAAAGAAGAGAATCTTATAGGCCATATCGCTGCTGCGCGAGACCTGTGCTTCTATATTCGAGTGGAACGAACAAAAAATTACCACTATATATATATATATTCGATGATGCTGTTGTGCATCGAAAATAATAGGATTAAAATTTCTCGCTTTAGTGAACGCAGCCGATCGCATTAACTTCCTCAATGCCACGTCGTGTTTGCGAATACGGTCTCGGCTGATTGTCACATTTCTTTATTTGATGCAACAATGATTTTGAATAAACACATTGGTAGCACGACAAAAAGTAATAGCGTATCCCCTTCCTTTTTTGTGCATTAGCCAGTTTTTATCGCTTAATAATTATAGAACTCGCGGCGCGGCCGTTAAAGTCCGTTTTCGAGAACCACGTTTTTTCATTACGATCAACAGTATCGCTGACAACGCTGACAATGTAGAAATCATCAATAACGTTGAACGGTAGACTTGACGTTTTTCGCACTAACGACATGTAAAAAAAAAAAGAAAAGAAAGGAAAAAAAAACGAAAAGAACCGTGAGGAACCGAGCCAATCATGCAGACTATGTTGCGCAGATCGATGACTTGCATGACGCAGATAAAGTCATAATGCAACAGAGCGTTCGGCTATTTCGCTCTTGTTTACCAAATAGCTGCATCCAACGGCTGTAATAACGGATGACTCGGCGAAAATCTTACATTGAAAAACTATGTTAACATATTAATTGTTGGCTTAATTGTTTGGCTTTCGATAATCTAAACGATGTCTGTAGAATTTCAAATCAGTCTGGGCATTTAGTTAAAATCACGCATGAGCAATTTATAAGAATAAATTAAACTAACATTTTTTTATCGCTGCATATATAATATTGTAATAAAGTATAGTAATTTAATCGTGTTAGCTTTTATGAAATTAATATAATTAAAATAAAAGCAGTTTTGTGGTTCTAAGAATAAATCAAATACAAATAATAAAAATCTCCGTGGTTGCATAAATAATATTTATATATAACGCGATATAAAATATAATTCGCAAACAATTGAAATCATTTCCGATCTTTAACAACCACCGAGATTCTTATCGGGCAATTTATTTATGTTAGAAATTAATTCGTGTATCAAAAATCTCTCTACGTTCTTCGGAATGAAATCTTCAATCTAAAGAGTTGAAAATCGAACCAGTCTCGAAAGGGTGCTCAATTTTCAATCGTTAAGAGTGAGATTCACTCTAAAAGTTTATAGAGCACATATAATATTCGCTACGATTAATCTTTACCGTAACCGTTAACTCGTGCCCTCTCTTTAAAATCAATAAATCAGAATGCATCACCGGAGAACAGTGCGTACCGACGAGATCCATTCGTCTCCTCGTTCACCAATGGAAAACACTTTTCGATTCAGTCAGGTACGCGCTTTTATTAACTTTTATTGCTTTTTCCTTGCTGACCGGTCAATGCCGACAGTTGATCGACGTATCGGGCAGCGAGAACGACATCTACGCGCGCGACAGGTTCACGCACCGATAAACCGGTCGATATCGGGGACGGAAACTGAACGGAAGACGATTTCTCGATGCACGGGGTCGGTGAAAAAATGAGAGGGTTGCTTCGCGAGTCACGTCTGAGCACGGACTGGCGTGCTCGGCCTTCGGCGTGCGGCCACCCTCGCTCGGGCTTGTATTATCGAATGGTCTCTGTGTGCACACCTGCCCGGCATTTCGATATATCTATATATCCGCCCTGTACACGGATGCCGTATATACACGACCACAACCGCGCGCGAACTCTCGCGAGATTGACAAGGAAACCCTCTCAGGTTTGCCCGTTTATGAAAACTCCACGTTCCTCCTGCGAAACTTCCGCGCAATTTCAGAATTTAACGAGATCATACGTACGTTTGTTTAGGTATGCTTGTTCTAAGGCTTGTACTTTTTCATTTAGTGTCGTAAATCGACGTGGGTATCGTTCCATTTTTCTTATTTAGGGGCCTATTTTTGTAACCCTTAATAACTACAACGATTGCTATTGCGCAGATTTTGTACACGGTAAAAAAAACTGCGCGGCGATAATTTAACGATTTCGTTAGAGTCGTTAAGAGTTACAGAACGGGCCCCTTAGGGAGTAACGAAGACGGAACGAAACTTGTGTTACGAAATGGAATAAGTAGCCAATCTATTAAGTCACACGCTGAAGAAGTATCTCATCTACTTTTGCTAATAACGAAACGTCTAGTATAAATCCACGCAACTCATTTATTATTAATTATTACCCAGTGAATGGAACGGTCTATTTCGTCAAGTCATTCCCGAGAATGTCCAGATAAGAATTTACTGCTCGCGCCACCTCGCGATACTTCAATTGAGAGATTGTCACGTTGCGCTGGAAGTTCTTGGATCGTTCGCCGGTGATGCCTTTCGTGTTGGCCGACCATAAAACGTAGCCACGACATCACGAAACCCGGCCGACTTCTCGGCCTTCCCCTCGTCATCCGGCGCGGCAGGATAATAATTAGCACAATTAGGGGGGATGCGGGGGTGGGGGATGCGTGCGCGCGTCCTGCAGCGGACCCTGTAAACTTTCGGCAATAATTTACAGGGCTTTTAGCGGCTTGGCAGGAAGCAAGCCGCTGCCTTGAGACTTACGAAGCCAGGCTTTTCCCAAATTGCACGAGTCGTCGCACGATAGCCCTTTAACATCCCAGAATTAGCTTTGCATTATTCATGGCACCGTGATTTTTGCCTCGTCAACGATCTCTGACGTCTTGGACATTTATCCGTGGTGTGTCGCAAAGAAACGCAACAAAGAAACTAAAAATACAATTAATATAATATCTGGATCTAAAAATACAAAAATTGACATTTTTTTTTTTTTTTTATTAAATAGTTCTCTCTTCTTCTAGCGACAAATTAGTATACGTATTATTTTAAAAATTAATTAAGATATTTTAAGATCCTTTCTCTCTCTCTCTCTCTCTCTTATATTCCAATATTCTCTCTCCCATATTCTAATAATTATTTTGTGCAGATTCATATAACGTAGCTTAAAATGACTATACGTACGCGTATTAAAGAGCTGAAATTTGTCAGTTCTAGTAGAGATTCACAACTGGCGCGCAAGATGCGCGTACGCACGTGAGCAGTCTCGTGTTGGCAAAGCGAAGGTCCCTGTACCGCTGTCTGCCATCGCATTATACATGGTACGTATACGCGATATTATGATACCCCGGGCCCCCAGTGGACGTTGTTATGCCGAGAGAGACCGAGAGGGTAAACTACCGTGCCTCGTGTTCCGCGTTTTTAGAACGCGGGACTCGAATGC
The DNA here is from genome assembly GCF_001594115.1 of Trachymyrmex septentrionalis. Lineage (NCBI taxonomy): Eukaryota > Metazoa > Arthropoda > Insecta > Hymenoptera > Formicidae > Trachymyrmex > Trachymyrmex septentrionalis. The sequence continues at coordinate 1,596,843 of NW_017305179.1, forward strand.
GCTGAAACACGAGTCGCGTGAGACGCCCTTCCCTCTTTCAATTCGATCGGTTAATTATAATCGCGCGAGCGAGGGCCGGCGATGTTACCGTCGGAATGCCCGAGATGAGTAAGGAGAGAGAGAGAGAGGAGTGATTATGGCACGCGTAATTACGAAACTGAAGGAAATTAACGCCGACATGGTGGTGTACGTTCCTCGGCGGAAACGGACTTAATTCGTCTTACTTTGTATGCGTTATTGGCGAATGAAATGAGTATAACGATAGCGTGAGAAAAGCTTGGACTTGTAAAAGTTTTCACGTCACCATTTTTTTTTCTTTTTTTAGCAGAAGCTAATTTACGCGGTAAACATTTATTATACATACATACGTGCTAATTATTTTTCTGACTTGTAATTTAAAAGAAAAACTCGCCTACCACGGAAATCTGAACTGTTTACAAAAAAATAGATATTATCTCTAGCTAAACCTTTATTAAAGTGTACGGCGAAATGAATGTGAATGAATATGGGAGGCGCAACGGAGATAGAAGAACGAGATAGAGGTCTTGGTTAACGGCTCTTATCATCGATCGTGCCGCAAAGTTGAACCGCGAAATGAACCAAATGAGATCGATATAGCCAACGCCGAGCAATCTACGTGCTGCCAAGTGGCGCGATTCGCGCGATAATTGCTTGCGAACTGGCGAACCTTACTCCCTTTCACCCATCTCCTTCCCTCGTGCTGCCTTGGCTCATTCGGAACAGCTTTTCGCTCACCCATCACTCACGCGCTCGTTCGCGACTACGCTCGTTCTACTGACAATCCAAGCCCTCAAGAACCAGAGCCTGGCACGAAGAGCTCCATAACCCAAATCGCTTTCTTCTGAAGCACACAGTTTGCTAACACGTCCGCGTGAATCCTTCTTGTCCTGGCGCTCAAACGGAAACTTCGCCTCGACAACAATCGATAATACCTAACGAACCGACGTGGGTTTTATTTGACTTGAAGGCAACAGTGATATTGCTCAGGTTTTCAATGCTACACAGATTCCATCGCAGATTCTTTAAGAGCTCGTAAGAACGTAGCTATCGGACGTATTAAAATATATTCCCTTTTTCTTCAACATTTTTGTAAGATATAATATGATTGTAATGATAATAATACTGGGTCGTCAAAAAGGCTCTGAATTTGTATTCTCTCTCTCTTCGATTTTTATATACAAATTTTTTCCGAAACAACAAG
>NW_017305179.1:1598164-1599171 GCF_001594115.1 Trachymyrmex septentrionalis
CTGGGTCGTCAAAAAGGCTCTGAATTTGTATTCTCTCTCTCTCTTCGATTTTTATATACAAATTTTTTCCGAAACAACAAGAGTTATTTCTCACTCGGAATACAGGTACAATCAAATACAAATATCATGTTCAACAACCATTCGTCACGAATCTACTAGTTGCTAAATTTCGTTTTGATACTATTTTGGGCTTCTTAGACGCAAAGAATTCACGATAAATTGCTCCAACTTGCTCATCAGTTTCGTCGTTTCTGCAAAAAAATATTTGATTGAACGAGACAGCTCACAGTCAAACGGCATAAGATCGGGATTATATGATAGCTGAATACGATAGAATCTTGATGCTGTCTAAATAAATCGAGACCAATAGTAGCTAACAGATTGATGGCGAATGGTTGTTGAACACGATGGTCTTAATTTTAAGAAATGATTGTTGTCTCTAAGAATAAATTTCTATATAAAAACTGAATAATAATTCAGAACATTTTCGACAATCCAATAATAACTAAGAATCGTTGATTCTTATCAGGAATTTTCCATTTTACAATCTGAAATACTTCCAGTGATTCTTTCCAGAGTCTAATAGCAAATTTGATTGGATACACTTAGTTAATACTGACTTTTAACTACGTTAAAACCTGTGCACAAATTGATGTAAAAATACATTCGTTTAAGTAACCATAAAAACTAATAAAGTAAAAAAATCTGTATTTTCAAATTAAAAATATTTCCATTTCAATTCACTACGAATTCTTCCCGAAAGTGAGCAATTCGTAAAACACGGTTGCAGGCTATTAAATGGCCGTAATCGATGAAACGCCCTTACTATCTCCTCGTAAATCACGGAAACGACGGATCGGATAGCCGGCCGGCTGTCATTTCCGACGAGCTCGCAAGTCGCTCGCGAGTCGCGTGCTCGCTGATCGTAACGACGAGCGAAACGTTCAGCCGTGACGCGGAGTTATGGCTTGGCGCACGCGACGAGACTTCAACGTGGCGATTTTCTT
>NW_017305179.1:1599271-1601318 GCF_001594115.1 Trachymyrmex septentrionalis
CTTCGTGCGAGTCGCGTGCTCGCCGATCGTAACGACGAGCGAAACGTTCAGCCGTGACGCGAAGTTATGGCTTGGCGCACGCGACGAGACTTCAACGTGGCGATTTTCTTTTGTCACTCGTTATTACTGCGTGTCGTGCCATCGTTAAAAATGACGTGGGTGTCGGCCGGCTTGGATGACTTTCTGCGTTCCTCCAAGTTTAGCCCTTCGTTTCTCCTAACTTTTCAAACAACACGACGAAATCGATAGCGGAACGCAGTGCAACGCCGACAACAGTCGCAAATAAAGAAGAAAACGAGAAGTCTCATTTCCGGAAAGATAGCGTGCCAAAATTGCGAAAGAGCACTCTCTCTCTCTCTCTCTCTCTCTCTCTCTCTCTGTTGGAAAAATGAGAATATTTAATTTTATAGTATATGAATATTGTGTATTCTGATTTTTTTCAAGATTTTCAAAAGAAGGATGTTCTTTCATGTTTTAACAAATAATTAACAATTATTTGTACTACAAATTCAGGAAAGTAGGAGTCTATGCGGTAGTTGGTGCGTTAATATTATAATAGACGTTGAATTTTTATTGTCTCTTCGTTTGAAACATACGTTTTTTTTTTTATTTTCGTGTTTGACTAATTCTGATCGTCGCGATCTGTGTTACTTGTTGTGCGAAAAGAACTAGTGCAAGTTTGGTTATTAATAGTTTCCTCCTTTTATCTTCGAAAAGGAATACATTGCGTCACAACGCCACTGAGGTACGATTTACATTCACTAAACGCGGCATCAATTTTAATTACTCGGTCGGGCCGACGAGTTGACGAGTCGAAGCCAAAGACATTTCCTCTTCTATGGTGGTATCGAAGTTCGAAACGAGAGGTCGTAAAGTCGTCCACACGATCTCGAGACGTTTCACGTGAAACTCTACGCGCCCATTAAAGACCAATTCTCAGAACACGTTCTAACTAACGAACGAACGGAATGATCTCCCTGGCATAAACTATTTTTAATAACTGATAATTTTCATTTTTTTTTTTTTTTTTTTTGTGTGTGTGCATACCATTTGGCCGCTTCATCAGAATAAAGAAGTGCCATTTTCGGTCCAAATACGAGACGCGCGTCGTTAAAGCCGTTGTCGTAAGAGTGAAGTGAATATTTTACTGTTTGCGCTTTTATGGCTTAGCTCTGTCCGAATAATCATCCGATCCATGTATCCGTTTGATAAGTGTATCATGACATTTATTGGTATTAACGCCTTCGAGAGTGATATAGTGATACCAGGCCGTTGTAGAAAACAAGAAACATAAAATTCAAAGTTTCTCATAATGAGTCCCTCTTTAATAATATATTACAGCACAATATGTGTTATATGACTATTTCTATATTTTTACTATCGGAGATTTGAAAATTCTGTTTTCACATTTATTACGAATTATATATATAGAATCGTTTTAACACTCAGCTAACTAAGTTAACGAAACCTCAGTAATCAGTAAATTGATGCTTATTTCTTAGACTTGCTCGAATTGCTTTCTTCACATTCAGATAACAACGTTGCTAGAAATATCTTGTCAGAATTTTGATACGAAGATACGTACAATCTCAGGTGCGTGCAACTATTTTTCCGTACTTGTACTGAAAAATGACCGCGTATCTTATATATTGATACAATTACTTGGCAAACTCCCCTCGCAACGTTGACATTAGATTCATGGAGTAGAAGCCTCGCTGGAGCAATTACCCTGCTTGTTTACCCTCCTGCACGAGGGTAACGTTGCAATTCTTCTAGAAACACAAATCACATCGACACATACGTGCGCATGAAACAATATCTGTCAAACTCTGAAAAAAATTGAAAGTCTAATAATGTCTAATTTTTTAATAACTATATAATTTATATACGGGTATCTTTATTACTTACTTATTACTTATTCGTCTTCCATTACGGAGGCGTTCATCACAGAAGAAAATTGTCACGTACATCTCGAAGATGTTTCAGAAAAATAAGCGGGTTCGATATCGCGAGTATTTTCAAATGTTTGACAAGCTACCGACACCGA
>NW_017305179.1:1601418-1621465 GCF_001594115.1 Trachymyrmex septentrionalis
CTCGAAGATGTTTCAGAAAAATAAGCGGATTCGATATCGCGAGTATTTTCAAATGTTTGACAAGCTACCGACACCGAAATCAGATTACTCCCTTCATTGTGACTAAAATACGATTATGTAACTGTCGTATTACATTGACGAGATTTATTGGGTAAATTTATTAAGGATCGGAACACACGTGTGCTCAGGCGTTTATTGGATTATCGCGCGCGTGTGCATTTACGTAACGCGGGGGAGGAGTGAATTATGTCCGCTCTCAGCGAACAGCTTATGGCATTTATTACAAGTCCGAGGGGTGCTCCAGAATTACGAGCTTCCAGTCGCGGTGCGCGGGATTCTCGCTTTTTCATTTATACGCCCAGTAAACGGCCGGTCGTTATCGGCCGACACCTTGGTCGATTCTCAAGAATTTACTACCAACCGAAGGGGGATGACGGGACTGTAACGATTACGGGGTATAATTTCCTACATAGATAGTCCGGGATTCTCCGGGGTTGCCCGAAAAAGAGCGTCGCAAATAATAATGGAGCATTACTGTTTTGTAACGAAGTTACCTTTTGCGACGACATCATTTCTTGTGCGCATTTCTTTATATTTAGAATGTATAAGTATATATCTGTCGAAGAAAATATAAAGAGAAATGAGCAGTCAAGGATGAGACGAGGAAGGATACTTAATTATGTTAATGATGCAATTTTAATTTTTTTTTTTTATCTAGATAATATAATTCACATTTAAAAGTAAGTTTTATTTTTAACAAATATAAAAAAGTTAACAAAAATAATGCGATCGTTTGGACAAAAGAATTATTCATTGCAATTAAACAGAAAGTAGCTGTGTGAATTAAATTGAAAGGTATCAAATCGATGCGACGTAAATTTAAAATAAAATAGAAAAGTGGTCCAAGCTGTACTTATGAGTCGATTCGAGATTGCAGCAATACATAATTGATCTCATTAATTGGAAAATTTCGTATACCAGACGATTCACAAAACGATTCCGTGCATCGAGGACATTCAATCGAAAAGTTGGCCATCGAACGTAAAGCTTTTGATCTGCTAAGACTTCGAGAGGGTAAAGAGGGCCGTTAACGGTATCACAAAGGGCATATCCCTCCCTGTTTCCTTCTCTTTACTTCCTCTTTTTTAACGTCCTCTCCCTCGCGAGAGAGGTCTCGCACAGAGAGAACCGCCTATAGTCAGCGATCGGATTGGCTCATTGAATTTTAAAATCTCAAATAGAGTTAACGTAGACATCAGACGAATCGAGAGAGCTCGCAGTTGCATCAAAATGCGGAATGTCTTTTAAACGATTTACGGCGCGCATATTTTAAGGTCGTCGAATGGAGATTGTAGATATGGAAAAGTGAAAAATCATATAATTTTATTTAATTCCTCTCTTTTACACTTACATATCGTAATTATTATAATAAATAAATAATAACGCTCAGAATAAGTTGAGACGTTTTATTAAAGTCGCAGTAGTAGCGACCGATATTATTCAGACACGCGTTTGTCAGAGCTGACTGTATAAATGAAATACATGCTATGTTTTCCAAAAATTATGCTTTACACAAATTTATTTTTAAAACAACATTTGTAGCGCATTAATCGTAGACCTTCTTCTTTGTAGTAACTTAATAACTCCGATATAAAATTATACATCTTCTTTTTTTTTTTTGCATGTTATTCGTTTAAAACTTCTACATTATTATGGTCATTATTGCTCATTAATCATCACTACGAATTATTCAACGTACTTTGTACGTATGGAGAAGAAATACCTCGAATTAAAATTCATCTAGCATCTGGACACATTGGTCCCGCATAAATCCAGCCTGAGAGCTTACCTGAAATCACAATTATAGGGGTCAGACTGGGATTCGTGAGGCTGAAGAGTTTACCTCGTTAACCACACAGTAGTAACGCATCATCTTCAGCCAGACAGCGTCGAATAAATCGCCCATCGACCTAGCTAACGACACCCCGAACGTATCTCTCGTTGGGGTAGGTTCTCGTCCCTTTTTCTGCCGGTGTCAGGAGCGAGGGGTCGCCTAATTCGTCATAACGTTTCTTCCTATCCCGGCAACTTCGGGACACCATCAGGAAGCCTTATCTATCCCCACCACCATCGTCGGACTTTATCGGCTGTTAAATTGCCATTCCGTTAACGGACGCCTCCGGAAGAAGAAGAAAAAGAAGACGAAGCAACGGGGCATCCGGCGGGAGGTGGATGGGACGCAACCGATGGATTTTACGACGCGATCAAACGCGTCCGACGCTAATTGCCTTCCTTTTTTTAACGATCGCCCGACGACCCACCGCCGAATGAGGCGGTGGAATTCGCAACGCGGGCTCAAGTACGACAATGTGATTTCTCGAATTGGAAGTGGCGGGGAGGAGGGGGGGGGGAGAGGGGAAGGTCGACTGTGTAGCATTTCCATCGATCTGCCATTAATTGGTCCCGTAATATTAACGAGCGGGTGTATTTGACCACACGACCGCTGTCCACGAAATGCTACTTCGTGCTCGAAATGGACCATCTACCTGCTGGATCGACGATCGTCGTCGCGCAATAAAGTCAACTAATGGATCTAGTACTTAACGCTGCGTTCAGCAGAAAAAGCAGCTTTGCAGCTGCTTTAAAATTCTTTAACACGATGTTGGTTTTGCTCTTAATTTCTTACCGGGTCTAAATGTGTAAACCAATCATAACGAAGAATTTTACAACAATTACAAAGCTGCTTTTTTTCCTTTTTTGCTGAAAACGATTACCGTCTGTCATATTCATATGCCTAGACTAAGTGCTATTGTTAACCACTAGACAGGTCTTGACTGGTTTTTAATGATTTTTTTGAAGATAATATTGGACGATTAAATTGTTTAGGATTACACAGATGATGCTATCTGTCTGTCATATTTTTTGTAAATAAAAATTTTGAGACAAAATTTCGATAAATTTTGTTAGGTATAAAAATGTGCCGGCTCGCATTCATCTTTCAACTTACGCGAAAACGTTCTTCTCCGTTACATTTTCTCCCTGCGGCAAAAATCACACAACGCAGTCAGATGGTCAGATCTCAACAAAATCCGTCGAGTAATCCTCATCCTTATTTACGTGAAGGATTTTTGACCGAATAAAAATAAAACAGAAAAATGACGTGTAATCCTAGCCGCGTAAATGAACGTTCCGCTTATTCTTTTTAACACAAGATCTCCAAATAGAATTGACGTCGATAAAGCGAAAAAAAACTTCTCTTCAATCTTCATTAAAATTGAGAAACGTAGCGTATAATTTCGCTAATATTATACTAAACGCCGAAGACTCCAAGCTGAAATTTCACGTTACGTTTGCGTTTGCATTCTCTTGATTCCCTAATTAAAATCGACGCCATTGCATTTCTAACATTCGCATGCGTATTTTGAGATGCCGCAAGTGAGAAACTGGGTGCCGATGAAAGGGCGCTCGGTAAACCTCGCATGATTCGCCCCAATTATCCCAACATTTACCCCGAACCACCACCGCATAGCTACACGCGCAACTGGCAGATGTCGGTTGGCCACACGCGAAAATTCGCGCGAAAGTGGCCCACAGTGCCGTTTAATTGCTTGCCAGAACCAGCCTGCAATGAGAACGCTCGCGGCTACTTGCTCACGAATTAGTATATCTGAGAAGTACACGTTGTCTGTTGCAAGTGTGCGCACTTCTCGATATAATGCATGCGATGAATAAAGCAAAAGTTGGTGAATGAGACTACGGAGACTAGGTCTCCGTAAGAAACTTCGAATTAGATAGAATTGGATTACGATATTTATGAGTCGGAGAAAGTGTAATAATTATGCATGAGAATAATTGCTGTCTGCTCATCATATAAAGTAATAGAATAAGTTGAATAAATGAATGGAGGACGATTAGAGTACAGTTCTTCGTAATTATTCTTTATTTAATTTTCACGTTATTATTATAGTTATAAATGAAGAAAAATAGTATTGCATTTTAATTGTTCTTTCGTATCACGTTTTAAAATTCTTACGTTTTTAACAAAAGAAGAAAACCTTTCCTGGAGAGATACCACTCGATAGAAAAGATATTGTGATGCATCCTGAGCTGAAGAAATCGAAACGGCCGATCTTCCGTGCTTTTCTTGAAACTTTAGAGATAGTCGGTGGCCGAGAAAGAGAGGGAGAGAGCTGCTTTAGGGGTGGCTTTAGGTGGCGCTCTCTGGCGTTGCTTCTGCCAATCGATACGGAGTTTCGAGGGTAGACGTATCTTCGAGATGGGGATTAGGGTGCGGCGACGTGCGGAGAAGTCGTCGTCGTCGTTGGCAGTGGTGGCAACGAGGTTGGAGAAGTAACGGGGGTGGAAAGGAAGGAACGAGCAGCCGTGGAGTCGCGGCGAGGGTGAATGCGGAGTCAGGCGGAGGTTGCAAAGAGGGTCGATTCAGCGCTGGACCAAGGTCCACTCTCACTTGCCGGCGGAGAGGGGAGAAGACGCCGGGACGAAGCGAGGGTTGATGTAGAAGGGTGCATGCAGGGTGGCCACAGCGGAGTCGTAGGGTGGCAAGGCAGAGGGAGGTGAGTGAGAGCGAATCGAGAGCGAGAGTGAGTCGAGCTGCCGAGTCGAGCCGAGCCGAAGGGGATGAGGCGCCAAAGGGTTCTCTCGCCCGGAGAAAGTGAACAGTGGTGATCAACTCAATGTTGCCAAGAAAGTTACTCCCACCAATTTTGTTAAACATTCGTTTATTTAAACACAACATTTCTAACAATTGCGGCAACAAATGATAACGACAGAAATTTATAATAGAAATTATGTATCGCGTCGTGTACAACTATTTTTAAAATTCTAGGAAATGGAACAGTTATTTTTATCAAATAATTCATAAAGTAATTTAAATAATATTCTTCTTAACCGCGATTATTCTCTTTTACTTATGTTTACTCAAGTTTTTCCACAATCAGATTCAACGAGGAATATGCGGCTTCTCTGCTATTGAATCATCAGGATAAATTGCAGAGACTGTTTTGATTTTCGAATGTGATTCACGCAATGTGCAATTGCACGTCGCATAAATTACACGAATGCTGCAGTAACGGCGCATCGTTTTGTGCATTGCACGCAATTATGCTGCTCGCGTCGGACATGTAAATATTCAGAGGATAGCAATCAGCCTTTGGTTTTTCTCTACCGACAGTCGTGCTTTTTTTTATCACGTACGGTACACGAAGTGTATCAGCAACTGTATTCTTATTTAGACGTTCTTATTTTTCAAATATATATTTCTTACACATATTAGTATTATATCTACAAAATTTATATTTAAAAAAAGCAGTTACTTGCATTTAGTTTATAAAACATTTCTAATAAAATTTAAAATAAATATTAATAATAATTATCCAAAGTATCTGATTTAAATAGTATTACTGACTTTGCTGAATATAATAATATTGAATTGAATATTTTTATTCTTCTTCTCTTTTTTTTTTTAGAGTTTCTTCGGAATAAATTCAAAGCTGATTTCTTCCAAATAAATATTTGGAATGAAAAAAATGTGTAAAAATGATCATTCATATATATCATCTTTTTGATATTTTCACTAATTTCATGCAAGAAGACATTCAAGAAGCTATTTTCAGAGATAAAATCTTTTCAATTTCGAAAATGATGTAGCTCCTTTGAAAGGAACGACTTCATAAAGACGTTTTCAGAATGAGACTAATGCGTTCTAAAGAATTAACGATCTACAATTAAGTTTAATTGAAGTGGAAGGAATTGAGTTTTGACGAGAAAGTCCAACGAGAGAGAATCCGATGCTTTTATCGGGCGTGAATAATATTCCAGCACAAAACTACGTGAAGTGAATATCAGGATCGCGAATAAGCTCTCGGTCGCGAAACGAAGCGAAGAGATGGAGGGGAGGTGGCGAGAAATTTTTTGGTTATTGGACGACCACATCGTAGGCGGAATCCGAAAGGAGAGAATATCCGAGAGGGATCGGGGAAAGACGAGCATGCAAATGGGACCAACCGACCGGTCGAATTTTCTCGGGGCACGTTCTCAGAATATACACGCGTGTATCGTGGGCGTGTGTATACGTAAACACGCAGGGGTTGCGCGGACGTGTGTCATTCTCTCTCTCTCTCTCTCTCTCTCTCTCTCTCTCTCACACACCCTTTGCTCTGCTCCAGCGTCCGTTCTCTCTCTTTTGTATTCGTTTGCGGACACGTAGAGCAGCGTATTCGAGGAGGCGAGCGGCCATCCTTCCCGCGCGAGGCGAAACTAAGGGGAAATTGACCGACGTGCAGTGGTTCTCAATGGTCCAGGAAGCTGCGTAGTGATCGGTGGTATCTTTTTGATATAAGATTTAATTCTAAATTTCGCAATTTCCAAACAATGCGGAAATTGTCGTAAAGGTTGAAAATATCTCAACACATCTGAATAAAAAAAAAAATGTCTCGATAATTTTACTGCAGCGATACGTTTGTAGAAATTAATTTCAATGATATTAAGATCTTGTAAAATGCGGTGAAGAATTATGTAAGAAAAAAATGTTTAAACCTGAACTTTCAAAAAAGATGAATTAATATTTAGAATTAAAAAGTAATTATTGGCAATACATTAGTTTAAGAAAGCAATTTCCAACTTGTGTCGATGTAATAATTTTCTTTACATTTTTGGAATATAAAAAAATATATTATTCAGTCATATATATAGAAAATCTTGGAATTTTATAAAGAAATATTCACATAAATGAAATTAATAATTTTTCTCACAGAATTCTCTTTTTGTACTCATTACTTGTTAATGCTATTTCACACTTTGTAAAAACAATGATAGAGCCATCACAATATTATAAGAACGTCTTAAGAATTAAACAAAAAATTGTCTCTTTCCTATGTGTGTGTGTGTGAAAAGTTCGACTCATCTCGGTGGATGCAAATCGCAAGGGAGTCTCCTGAGAGAGTTGGCCGGCCAAGAGGCCGCGGCGGGACGAAAGGAAGGAAGAAGGATGGACCAGTCGCGGGGGTGCTGCAGGGTGTAGAATGGCTCGTAGATAGGGTGGCTTGATATCGGCGAGAAGGTGAGCTTCGGAACGCGATGTCCGGCCTGGTCCAGCCGGCAGGAGATGCGAGAGAGTATTGATCTAGGCTCAGACCTAACCCCCGACTCTCCCCCCCCCCTCCTTCTTCCGTCCTCCTCCTCGACGAACCCCGACCACCTCCTTCGTCTCCTCTAGCCTCGTCGCGAAGCCACCCCTGCCTGTTCCTGGAGGTCGCCGAGGGAGGAAGAGAAAGTGCGGGAAGACAGGGGTTGGATGTGAGGGATGTTGGTGAGGTAGACACGAAGAGGGCCGAGGGGTAGCGCACGAAGGAGGGTGGAGGACCTCGAAGTCCGGCTTGCCCGAGCTGGCCCCCTCGGCTACGCACGTTCACTCTCACCTCCTCCACCTCCGGTCGGCCTCCTCTTACGTTAGACTCGCTGCAGTGGTGCTCATTTCCTTCACCTTAATCCCCTAGCGGGATTGAAAACTTGGAGATCTTATAAAAATGGATCACAAGAGATATAAACAATTTTAATCATTTCTGTATCTTTGTACGTTGCCATAAGGTAAACATCTTAGTGACTGGACATGTATATTTCTATGTACACAAAATTTATTATTATTAATCTCAAATGCTTTTCCATCACTGTATTATATTTTAATTGTATTTAAAGATTACAATTAAATTATAGTTATAATATTTGAGAGAAAGCATTTGAGATTAATAATAATATAAATAAATAATAATAAAGTTTCGTGTTAATATGTTCTGGACGTTGATACATGTTCGGGCACTGGGACGTTTACCTTGTACAATCTTCTATCTAGAGAATCAATTTTTACATGTCTTTACTTAAATTAATCTCCCTTTTTATAAACTATTATCATTCATAACTTTAGAATTTTTGTATAATTAATAATAAGCAGTTAATAATAAAGTTTCAGTAACCAAACGTTTCTTCATTTCTCGGTGGAGCTATCCATATTGCCGGTTAAAAATTACAACAGCAGATTTTTGCATCGGTATAAGATTTGTCGGGCTATAGAATGCTTTTAGCACGACCTTGAACGTGACTCTACAACTCGGAAGCACGATTAGCGGCGGCGTTTATGGCCGGTGCAGCAGTGGAGCGAGCGACGATAACGTCGCAGCGAGTTACTCGAATCCCAATAAATCCAACCCGCCCTTCGCGGCCTAGGAAGCCTGCATGAGCTTGCTCCGAGATTAGTATTAATTTATAGCGCTGGCAGATAGGATAGAATGCGGTGGTGGCCGACGCTGGCCGAGAATGGAAAGGGTGGAAAGTGAAATTTCGCGGCCGCCGGAATAAGACCGGGCCGCCATTTCCATTTTCCGCGCTGATAATTGCAAGCTGAGAATTTCGCCCTGGCGCGAATAGACAAAGTTTACCCTGTTTACTTAACCATGGATCGTGCACAGGTTTCATCGTGAAGTGATAAAATAATCAAGATCATTACAGTAGCGTTTATTAATTCGTGTTAATAATTTGAACTTTGTCCCCATAAGAATTTTTTCCATAAAAAAATCTTGCGTATTTATCAGAGCAATAGTGGGGCGACAATTTACGTTGAAAGAACGGCTAGGTGCGATTTTGAACGTGGATTTCGAAGATTCGTCCCCCTAAGTTGAGACGTACTATGTCAGCTTGCGGCTTTATCTTATTAAACACTACGTAACAAAGACGCTTGTTAGGGTACGTGGCGAGGGAGAAAAATGAAGAAAAGACGACAACCTACCCCACGGACCATCGGTCATCGCCCAAAACCTCCCCGTCGTTTTTTTCCCACCCTCCGTTCCACGATATCACCCTGTAATGAATCTGTCACGGTGCTGTGAGGTTTCATTTCCTTTCTCTTCCTGGAGAAAACACAACGAAATGATTTTTGCGGATTCTGAGCTTTGCAAGATGAATAATACTTTAGCTTTTGATTAGTGTTTTAAGATCGATAACGTATTAGAATTTTCTTTCTACATTTACTTACTTTACTTTTCGTTGCATACGTAAAATTAATTGTGGCTCGAAATTCATTCATATTTCGTAAGATTTTTTTATGAATTACACATACTGGAATATCGTATACAAAAATATCTTTTTAAATTTTATTTTCATTAAAAAAATAGTGAAATTTTTCGAACGAAACAAACGAATACAAGCACACGAATTCATACATATATCTAATCGCTAGGAGAGAAATATGGAATGCACTTTCTTAATAAGAGCGAGCATGCCATCCCATTAATCGAATTACGACAAGTACATCCTCGGAACTTCCGGCCAGGAGTATCGGAAGTCCGAAGTCGTCGTGGGAATTGAAACCTCTCCGGGGTGGGCAGCGAGCCGGGGTCGATCCCGAAGAAGCTTGCAAGGGACTCCGACCCACGACGAAGGAACTCAACGATAGCGACCCAGTCTCGAAGACTTTGACCCACATCATATCGCTCGTTTTTGCTTCTCCGCCTCCACCACCTTCCGAGTTCCTTCCCTCTTGAGACTATTATCTTAATCCCATACATCCTCTTTAAGAGACCCGCTCTCTCTATCTCTCTCTCTCTCTCTGTCTCAAAGACCTTCTTCTCGCCTCAGTGTTGATCCTACCGTCACGCGTGCGTGACACTTTGATTTGCTTCATTCCTTCGCAGGTCTTTAATTAAAATACGAGCAAACAGAAAGACCGATAAAACAATTGATTTGTATTAATAAGTCGACTTCAATTGCCGTGATTTCATAATAATTCGTTAACTTCATTAACTGGACAAACATTCAGTTTTAATCACCGTTAATCTCAGTTAATCTACTCGGAAATGTTTATCGTTCGTTTTACGATTACGAACACTTGACAAATAATTAATTTTCTTTCCAACGAAAGTGGATGAATTAGTGATTATTGCTTGCACGATAAACAAAATAATAACACCGGCCGCAAACAGGTTCTCTCGAAACACGTGTTGAATTTCAAAGTGCTGCATTACGCACCGGAATGGCATCCACCATGAAATTTACATTCACACGATATCGTAGGCGGTAAAGAGGAAGTTACCGCAACGAGCGGTGTCGTTTTCAAGGTCGCGAAGTACGGGCCCGAGAATGATAGCCGGGGACCACCAGCGGTCTGCCGGGGGCATGCACACTGACCGACATTCCTGCGGTCGTCGAGATCCTTGATGGCTGATCCTAGATCAGAGATCACAGTTGTTTCACGCGCATACGACGTCAACAATTCGTGGTGTCTAACATTCGGCGCCATTGCCGAAAGGATTTTATAAAAAAAAGAAAACATGACAAAGCGATTTTGCTGAAATATCCAAAAATTTAACTATAAATACAGATCTGAAAACCATTTCGTTGGATTATCAAAATAATTACGTAGGACTAATTAAAATTAATTGGCAGAATGTTTCGACTCGTTTCAGCATTAGTTCATGCTTGAGTTTTTTTTTTCGTAATTATTTGGATGGCCCGATAAAATTATTTTTACATCTATATCTAGCTAAATTTTTAGATACTTCATCCAAATCATTCTTCCTGTGAAAATACATTAGATTTTATTTCGAAACGACGAATAGTTTGTCATATGTTGAAATAACTTATTAATCCTAAAATCCGTAAAATTTCTTTAATAATGAGACTCTGAGACGCATCTATCATTGATACTTGTTTGCTATAAGCCGCTTATCGAAATGTGTACACATGAGAAACGCGACAGCTTGTATCACGCGCTTTTACATTTTCTTCGCAAGGTGTTTCTACGATCTGCAAGTTTTATGACGGAATAATGTAAAACGCTTACACTGCTGTAAAATCAGCCTATATGTAAATGGGGGCGTTTATAAGAAGCGACGTACGTCGCGTTGGAATAATTTACACGTTCTCCCGCGGACTTACGAGACGCTTAAAGTGTCAGACAAGATCGGGGCGCGAGCGTCTTTCCCCTTTTGCCTTTCCATCCCGGAATCTTAATTCCGGTAAAACGTCTCTCGTATCGACGATCATAAAGTCGACAGTACTTCCGTCGCGGGATGAAAGGGACAGCAGAGAAAGAGGAACGAAGAAGAGGATGGAATGGCAAGATGATAAGTGGCAAGAAACTTCACATGGACGAAGATGTTCGATCGCGACGTTAGCAGTCGAGGGTGCCATGAATTTATGCTGATTTGGTTCTCATCAAACTTTTGGGTAATCAAACTTAATTAAGAGATTCTTGTCATCAAATATATATATATATATACATATACGAACTCGTTCGTGAAGTCGATAAAGTCCGACGAAAACATGAATCCCGGAGCCACTTCCGAGATCTTTTCTTATTTTACTTTTCATTAATTTAATCTGAGAATTTCTTTAAAACTTGATTTATGCATCCAATACTTGTCTCTGGCCTAACTGGAAAAGTGAAAGATTAAGCCGTGCAGAAGAAGAGAACTTATACCATTTCGAATTACTTAATTTTAAGCAAACATTAACTGCAGACTCTTTTAAATCCTTCTTTAGACAAATATTTGTTTTCGAAAAGTGAAAAGAAGTATTGAACAGATTTCAAAAATGTTACGGATTTTCTCACAGTCATGATGCGATGATATTTTTCTAAGATTAGCAAGACACTAATCTCAGTTCTTTACAGAACAGAATTCTTTGTAAAAGGAGCAATCTATAGTACAATGACCTACGTAAATTCTTTTCAATTCTTTCAACGAAGATTTTACTCAATGACTGTTACTTAAAAAAATTTTTTAAATTTTTCGAAGACTAATTTCCAAGATATAAGATAAGAGATGATGATATAAAGATAGGTAGGATCTACTAGTAGTAAAGTCTTAAATATTCATAAGAAATTAATTAACCACAGCCGAATGAAGAAAACAAGGAAAATCGATAATTAATCTTTTTTTTTTTTTTAAACTTATTCTAACTTTGATAGGCTGTACTTTGGTTCAAATTAATATTTTCAGATTTTTTTTTTATTATGAAGCTCTGAAATTTAGAGATATACCTGCATAGATTGTAACACCGAAAAATTTTATATTGTTAAGTTATAAAATAAAATTCTCCCTTTTCTCTTTTCCTCGTGTACAGAGCAAGCGAATTTGATTAAGTCTGGGAGATCTGTGGCCTGTGTTTTACGGCTAGTATTATTAATGAACAATTAAATGTTAAATAATTATTCATTGACTATTCCGACCAATTTTACTAATCTACACGCATTTTGTGCGCGTCCGGAATTACAAGCGAAATATCCAGGACTTTGGCTCGTAGTTCTAATTTTGAAAATTGTGATTTAGCAACTCTACAATACTCTCAAAAAATTTGAAAATAGACTTTGAAGAAAATGTTCCTATATAATTCTTTCCCTTGAAGCACTACACCTTAAATATTTCGAAGAGATAAAAATACGAACAAGTTACTGCATCTCTTTCGTTACCGATTCTTTTTTTCACCAACGTGAAAAAGCGAGAAATCATTTTTCTCTTCTTCTTCCACCTGGAATATTTGCCGGGATCACCTCGTTCGCCGTTTCGCTAACGATCTTTCGTGGCGCGACGAGTTTGGCACGTTCTTGAGCAAGTGGCGCGATTATCAGTTTAAAGTAGCTAACTCGACGTCGTCGTCGTCGTCGTCGACGGCGACGGCGGAGGCAACGGCGGTGTCGGCGAGTTCTACTCCTCGTAAAATTATCTGCAATAAAATCGTGATTTACGCCCGTGTTCCTGGAAAGCGGGCCGCTCAAACGCTTCACTCCGCGCTACGCTCTTCGTCCTCTTCCTCTCTTATAGTTCGCGGGGACGCCGAGGTCGAAGACGACGGGAACGACGCCGCCGTCAACGCCTTTCGGCGCACTCTGACCTTTCTCGAGGATTATATTATCCTCATGAATTCATCGAGGCACATTGGGAGCATCGCTGTACTGTAATTATGACGGACGCCGTTTATCTACAGTGATTTATGGGGGAAAAAAAAAAAAAAAAAAAATTTGTTACATATTAATATAAAATGTTATCATTATTTTTATACGCAATAAAGTTTGAAATTTCACTTCCTCAGAGTTTGTCAAGTCCGCGGTTTGAGACTCCCTCAAAGCTCGTCCCAGCTTCCTAGATTACAGCCTTTAAAGTTAATTGCGCCGTAATACTTTTATTAATATCGGAATCCGCGTTGGCAATTTCATAGACTGTAATAATTTTTTATTAACGCAATTTCATCGCACTGTGCGTCGGCGTCGCAGGGGTCGCGCCGGAGTTACGGTTCTCAAAACGCGGACCTAGTGACGCAACGGAGGAACAGGAGGGAGGGAGGGATATTTTATGCGTACACGTGGGACACTTCTACAGAATTTCGAAAGCAAGGAAGACGGAAATTTCGGAAGGGAGCCACACTCGATACCGGCGAGAGCGTAACAGCCACCACCTCGAACCCCCCCCCCCCCCCCCCCCTCACCCCCTTTGCTCGCAATAGCGGTGCGCGTAAACGCTCGAGGGTCGCGCACGGCGTAAACGCAAAGTGGAACGCAGGACTGCTGTGAGTCGTAAAAAGAATCCCATAAAACGGTAACCTCCCCGCCCCCCTCCTGCGGCAATTTCGTATATTTACGTCAATCCTTCCTTACGTTATAAAGTAGAACGCGCCACACGTTATACGTACGTTCGTCATAACTTCGCGGAAAAGCCGACCCAGTTGCTGCGAATAATTGTCCACCGATTATTACGTACAACATCGTCCGCCGAATCCTTCGATCTAATAAGGTGTTGCTTTATCAATAATTCTCTCCCCGGCGTATTCTTGAATTGAGAAACAAATGGATACCAACGAGTTACGATAACGTCAAAATGTCACTATTAGAATGAATCATTACTGATTAAGTGACTTTTATATTAAATAACAATACAAAGACTAGAATGTAAAGGGAAGTACTTTCATTAGTACTATTTTTTGACTATTAAGTGACTTTTATATTAAATAACAATACAAAGACTAGAATGTAAAGTACTTTTATTAGTACTATTTTTTGACTATTAAGTGACTTTTATTAGTGTTATTTTGGAGACATTTTGACGTCATTTTGATAGCGTTACCTGCGTTGTGCTTTGGGTTGAATATCGAACTTGAAACGTTCGACACGTGGCACATTCATAAGCGAAATAAGACACATGTAATTAGATTGATAATCCGTGATTAAGATGACGCCGTTACGGCTCAGCGGCAAAATATCTAAGAACTTCTGTAATTTATGAAATAGTTCACCGTACGCGTGCAGATGTTTCTCATCTTTCACTGAATCGCGACACTGAACCATTTTTATTTTTAAAATTTAATGATAAGATGTATCGCGTGAAAAAGGCTAGATTGTTGAAAGAAACGTCAGACGCAGCTTTATTTTTGTGACTTACTTTTTATGAATGGATCTAAGAATGAAAGATTGTATTATGAGATAAATTCTATTAAAGTACGCACAACTTAAAAATTATATTGTAAATCTATCTCAGTCGCTTAGATGTTTTTTCCTTTTTTTTTTTGGACTCTTTCTTTCTTTCCTTAAAAGTATTAAACATATAATTGCTATTTAAAGAAAGAATAAAAGTTAAAAGTAATAGAATGTAATTTAAAATAAAGATCAAAACGTAATGTAGTAACTTCAATCTCGTGTATTGACCATCTAATTACCTCATCCTTTTTTTAGAGGCGATTTCGACTATGCATATAGCAATAAGCATCCTATTTATACGAGTGAAATATTCCGTTTGCTAATCAATTTTTCTACGAATCGGCGTCAAATGATTCACCATGACCGCTCACGAACTTTTATCCAATTTAATTGCGGGCCGGTCGCGACAAAGAATCGCCAAAGAACGCGACATATGAATTATGAATCATGTTTGCTGACACGAGGGCTATCGTTAATGTATTAAAATAAAAAATAAGAGAGAGAGAGAGACGCAACCACAGCTTTACGAACTTTAGGTTACGCGGCGAGAGAGAAAAGCTGGAAAATTCAATACCGCACAAGTTTATGTGTATCTACGAGCACGTCTCTCACACACGGCTTGAGAATATTAAAAACGAGGGCTTTTTATTAAGGCGCTTTTATGACCGGAAGCGTACACCTTTTTGCCACTTATATGCCCTCGGTATAAGAGTAAGCACTCGGTTCGAAATTCTAAAGAAAAGAGAATCGTGCTAAAAGAATTCGGGCGAAAAATAAAAAGGACGCAAAAAGATAATAATAGTAGATATATAAAATATAATAAGAAATTGATTAAATAAAGAAGTAAAATTGTTTCTCTCGAAAATCGTCTGTCAAAATTTATCTCGTAACGTAATGCAAAACTTTAAGTACGATTTTAGAAATGTAATCACTAAAGTTTACAAAAATCGCTAAAGTATTGCAATTTTTATGAATATTTTTTCGAAGTTTTTATTTCATTATTTATGTTGAATGCAAAACACTTCTTGTACTTCATGACCAACGGTTAGTATTACCGATGGTTAATAAACTTGGAAAATATTTCGAACGTTAAACTATAATACATAAAAAAGCACAACTTAAACAAATACATTTCCTCTCTCATGCACACAACATTGTAAAATTATTGTTAGGAAACATTAAAATTTTCATGAAAACGTATTGTATTTTTATCAAATTTTCATACCGTCGGTAATTGAAAATCTACAGAATCGTCAATAACAATTTCGATATTATAAAAAACATTATAAATAATTATAAGTTACCTTTAAGAATAAAAATTATACTGTAACAATATACGTCAGATTCCTATGATAAATGTCAAGCGATAGATGCGACATGAGGGAAAGAAAAGATGGTCATCGACCATTGAAATATACCAAAAATTTATTTACATAAAAACATGAATATAATACCTATAATATTTCAACTGCTGCGCATTTCTTTGTTCGCTCGGTACGCGTTATACCTAAACAACTGGCGTCGGGTCACGAAATAATGTCAGTATTGTCACAATTTTTTTAAACACACCTGCACAGAGGATATCCGAAACAACCTGCAATACGACCTAAAGTCTAATTGTTAAGCTACATCGAATCGATCTGATAGCGATGCGAACGCAGCGTCCGAGGTCTCTCGTCCTCGCGCGATAACTGACCGAAGCGATTTTCTCGAGCCGAAACAATTGATTAAATCAAACGAAACGCAGTGAAGTCTTCGCAAGATTCGTATACCTTCCAAAGTCTTCGAAGACTTACTCTCGTCTCCCTCACTTCACCTCTTCCTCGCAAACAACATAAAACACATTCGTATCATTGTTCGGCCGCGCGACATCGCCGCGACAATCATTTTTCCTTGTGGTACCATTCGTTACAATATTTACAGAATTATACGAACAACTTAGAGTATACAAATTCAAAAGGGCCGGCTCAAAAAGCTCTTTTCTACCTTCATACGAATATCTCCTTCAATGTGCGAGAGAGAAACATATTTTTCTTACTTCTACAAATCTACTCATGAAAATTATTATAATGAGGGGAAACGAATTTTACAATGAACTTTATTCCATTTACAATGAAATTTGTTTTTCTCAACTTTGCAGACTTCGACTTAACAGTTGATTAATCTTCTAATTGTAAGCCGGCCTCGAGTACAATAATTAAAATGTTACAATTTCTGTTAGTAACCAATAATCATTCTTACCCTTTCTCTTAACCTTCGTTCTTATAGATTCTATTACCAATTGCACTAATCTCAACGCGAAAGCTTTAATCCAATTATTCACTGGAAATGGACGGTCGATCAACTCATCCATCCCACGAAAATCAAGCGATGGGCAGCACGCGTACATCGAATACTAAAGCTACCTACACAGATTGCCTGGAGTGTTCACCTCGGCGAAAGTTTCTTAAGAAGTACGGATACAAAAGAAGTTTTCATCTCGGCACGCGCCAGCATTGGCCCAACGAGTCCCATACCAGTCCCTTTCAGTTTACTTAGAATAAGTCTGCGACGTGACGGTGCAACAAATTCGTGGAAACTTATTTTATGTAAAAAGAAAAATACAAAATTCCGTCCAAATGAAAAATAAAATTAGATTAGAGAGCCAACAAATCGCATAGAAGCAGTGAGTCCATTTCAAATTGCGATGGAAATTAAATTAAGAAATTAAGTCTAAGAAAAAAAAAAAACAAAATAGGAAATTAATTAATATAAAACATACATTTAATGTGCAAATGTTCTTTCGACAAACCATATTTTAAGAATAAGATTTCGCGAGTCGCATTCTAAGCGCAGAGACACTGATACTCGTACACGCGGGAAATATATTTTAGAAATTTGTATGAAAAGGATCATTAGAGTCTCTGTAAAGTCGATATATTAGTCTCAAAAATGCATTTATATTATTGGTTCAGTTTGATTAAACCGCGCGTAAGGCGGGGATATAGTTAAATCGACATCGACGGTTCCACTTTAAGTTAGTCTTTAGCTATTATTATTAAGTAATTCGATTGTGTTACAGTACGCAGCATTCGTGCTCGCTTTTGGCGCTCGCTCGAGGGAGCACGTCCGGTGCGAGATCGTGCGGATCTCCTTGAAAATTGAGACAATTTTCGCGCACAGGCACGGCGTGAAAATTGTAAAAATTGTATTAAAAAACGACGCGAATCCATATTATAAAACTGGAAAATTCTCACGCACAGACACACACGGCATTTTGTTATTAAGAAAAAAACAAAAATTGGAAAAATTCTCGCACGCGTAGGCGCGGCGTGAATACTCCTTTTAGAAAATTAAAAAATGTTGACGAATCAAAAGTGATCTGTCCGTCGACTGAAGGCAGATCGACAAATCACTTGTAACAGTATTCCGCACTCACGCAGTATGAATTTTAGAAAGATGACGTGATTGATCGTGGATATGATCTTCTCTGAAAAATATCAAAGGATGAAAAATTAGAAAATTAGATTTGTCGGCTCGAAAACTGGTCGAAAAGCTACACGTAATAGCGAGCCCTGTAGTTTTCTATCCATATACTTGCGTATAACTACGGCGAAATATTTCTGTATCAAAATTTATGATCTTACAAAATACTTTCTACGGATTG
This sequence comes from Trachymyrmex septentrionalis, assembly GCF_001594115.1. Classification (NCBI taxonomy): domain Eukaryota; kingdom Metazoa; phylum Arthropoda; class Insecta; order Hymenoptera; family Formicidae; genus Trachymyrmex; species Trachymyrmex septentrionalis. Next base: position 1,619,541 of record NW_017305179.1, read on the forward strand.
AATATCGCACGAACGGGCTGTCTCGAGCGGCTACCGACTTGGTGTATAAAAATTTAACGATACAGATCGCTCTGTAAATCCGAAGAATCATTAACTTTCACATGTAAGTCATGCAAACGCGATACAAATCGAGATATAAAACTACATCAGCTACGCGACCTTAAAAAGGCTCGGCTAATCGTTGCTGAAGATTCCATTGGTGATCACAAACGGGAAGCTACGCACGATATTATTCCTCATCATTGGCTAACGCGACGATCTTCGCGATCGTTCGACGCATATTTCGCTTTTTCTCTCCGGTCGGCGACGTGAGACAATTGCACGTACCTGGATCGCATTTCTCTTCCGTCTAATTCTAAGAATCGGATACTTGAAACAAGGCAAGGAGTTAGTCAAATCGTCAAGATAAACGTGGATCCAACGAATATGGATAACTAGCACGTTCGCGTGATCCTCTCGGATCCAACTTTATATAAAGTATCCAAAAAAGTTATTATCTATCTGTGGCCTCCAGAATTAACCAATTCGTCGGAGACTCGCGAGAATTTCAACATTCTCATTTGATCCGTCTGGCTGTCAGAACGACATCGTCAATTTTTCTCCGTTATCGAACGAAAAAGAAACGGAAAAATGGCAGAAACGAGATCTCGCGTCCTCGTGTTACGAGGTGTCACGCGCAGTTCGCTCCGATGACGAACGAGAAAAGTTATATTGTCGCGTAGTTCTATGGGATACAATCAATACGAACGTACGGACAACCGTAAATCCCGTCATTGTGTTTCCACATCGTGAAGCGTGCTCCGATTGTATAATACAACTACACATACAGCATCCAAGTCGATATAGCAATGTAAACGCGCGTACATACTCCATTTATATACATATATGTATACCTATGCACAAGGATGTGATCGCAAAAGACACGCTCTAGTCGCATAGAAGATGTCCGATGAAGTTGTCTTCTTCACTGTTGATACACGTGCGCTGCGAAAAGGTGGGTCGCTTTCAATTCGAGCTGAGATCAATTTCGCTTCGCGGCGACTTTCTCGGGCATTTCTTCGAGCGCTGCGATTTACGCATTACAGAACATTGCGTTCCTTTTGTTATCGTACTCTTTGGGAGTATAGTCCGAATCATCAAGCTTTTTATTTCGAAAAATTCAAGAAGTTAGCGAAAACTTAAATATATATAATATATTACATACACACACTTATGATCAATTTTCATTAGAATATGTATTGTAAAATATTTTCGCGATACTTTTGAAGTAATGTTCTCTCGAAGTAAATGCCAAATGAATCATTTTTTTAATTAAGTGTAGAATTTGCAAAATTATTAAAATATTATTAAAAATTATATTCACAGAGATGTGTTAATGATTATTCTCGATCGAATTATTTCATTGAATCAAATATGAGAAAACTTTAACAGATTATATTCGCATATATATATATTTTTTATTTTATATCACTTATCACATCCAAGTATATTTGAGAAAATCGCAGACGAGGCAGTTAGCGGTTATAAAATTTGCGTACAAACAGAACCTTTTTTATTCTGCGTAAAATCGTCAGTTAGTTTCTACGTCTTGCCTAAAAAATCGTGCGTTTTGTCGCGTTGCTTCTCATCGCCTTCTCCTCTTCCTCATGCGATCTTTAGATCGCGGAAACGTGGGCGTAATGCTTAAGATTTATATCACATCCTTCGTATGTGCGGCAGTGTTCCCTTATGTATTGATCGGCCATATAACGCCATCGAATCTCTGTCGCGGGCTCGAATTCAATTCAATTCGTTGCTCGATTCAAAAGAGCGTCATTCATCTTCTCTGGTTCAGCTCCAAGCGGCAGTTGCTTTACGCGGGTCAAGGAGAACTTTCGTAAGGTAAGGACGGTTCATCGACATTTATTCTCTTGCATTTGTAACTT
>NW_017305179.1:1621565-1636367 GCF_001594115.1 Trachymyrmex septentrionalis
ACTTTTTAAGGTAAGGACGGTTCATCGACATTTATTCTCTTGCATTTGTAACTTGTCATGATAATCTCTAATTCTTCGTAATTTCATTGCTGATAATTTGAACGATTCTTTCTCATTAATATCCGTATAGATAGATTCTGTCAATTCAATTCTACAGAACCGTTCAGAAATTGAATTAACAAATATTCTTTTTTTAATCGTGCCCACGTGTCCGAACAATTTCTTCTCTCTCTCTCTCTCTCCATTTCTCATTCGGCTCTTGTGATCCAGCACAGAGTCCCCGGCGACGAAATCATACAGTTAATTTTTTTTCTTTGAAGAAGCATATCTTTCTTCTTCCAAAGCAAAGTTTCTTCTTCCATTGAAGATCCTACCAAATTAGAACGATGGATTCGATGTACCTGGCATCCCGAAACAATGACTGAAACGTTACGTTGACGAAGCCGTCTCCCCGCCTTCGTTCTCATTCCTTCCACCAGCCGCAAAGACAGCAATACCATCTCCTCTCGGGATGGGGCTGGATTATCTGCTATTGTCAGTGCATCGCCCTGGTGGTGGTAAGATGCGTGGTCTCGGCCCTCTTGGGCGGCGGCGGTGGCGGCCGTCTCTTGCCGGCGATTGCATTAACAATGTTCATGCTGCGGTTTTCATCCGCGAACCTCACCGTCTGTCTGGCCGGGCTGGACGCGTACTCGACTGGTCCGTGGGGATCCGTCGCGTATACATTCTCATACAGATTATCCGCGCCGTAGTGTTCCTGTACCCAATTGGACACATTAGTCTCTCTGTAATCGGCCACGGCAGGAGGTGGGTCCCGGAAACCGAGCACCTCGTGCGGCGTCGTCGTTGAATCTAACTTGCACTTCTGAGCAACTTGCCACTTCTTTCTCATCACTCTCTGGAGATCTTTGAGGAAATCGCCCGGCGGCGCCTGATCAGACGCTGCCAGCTTCTTCGGTGACGTAAGCCTGGTGCTGTCGGATCTTCTAGGCGGCGTCGGCTTCCGTTGTGGTAATGCGGGACTGCCGGGTTCCTGTTGGGGCGGCAGATTGAATGAGATCTTCTTGCCGGTTCCGGTCTTCGACTTGGGCGACGTCGGTGGTTCTTGGATGGTCACTCGTCGTTGCGGTTGCGGACTGGAGGCAGCCTTTAATTCGGCCAGATAAGGCGGTGCTGCGTAATGGCCAGTTCCTTGTTTCATAGCACTACGTCGGACGGTGTCCATGTTGGGATTTGGCCTAATCGGCTGGATCGTGTTGTGATGACCGGTCTGGTATATCGATTCGACCTTGGAATTTTGCCGGCCGAGACTCTGGGAATTGGTAAGTGGCGGTTGAGCACCATAAGCCGGCGGCGGTACGAAGGGTGGCGGCGATGTGAAATTAGGCGAGTTTGGGGTGTAGGTCGGCGTACTTGCCGTCGATCCTGGATAGGAACTGTTGTGTGGAGAGGATACGGAATTGGCGGTGTTGTTCGCATGAACATTCGGGGACGCGTTCGAATTGTAATTCTGGACTGAGTTGTTGTTTAACGCGATACTATTTGTGTACATTTGATTGGCTTGTGACCTGGGGTTAGGATTATGCGTGGGGGTGCTCTCGGGAGTGACAGAGTTCGTGGGGGTGGACTGTTTCGGTCTAGCGCGACGTATCGTTCCGGTTTCGCCGACGAGCGGACTGGGCGGTGGCGGTAGAGACGCGAGGCTCAACGAGGAGCCCGTGAGTTCCGGTGTGTTGCAAACCGGAAGTTCACCGGGCGCTGGCGGCGGTGGCAGGGAGTCCAGCGAGAGATTCGATCGGAACATTTCGGGAGGTGGTGGCGGAAGCGGTTCGCTATCGGACTCAACTTCTTCGGCAACTCTCGACGGTGATGGTGGCGGTGGCAGCGAGGTAATCGAATCCATCTGTAGGATACAAATCTATTCGTTACGTATCGAACAATAAATATTAAATTCGTTCATATTAAATTCCTTAGTAATATCAATTACCATGCACGCTTGTATCGGACTCGTCGGCGTTTTCGATGATTCCTGGCTCTCCGATCTGCTGTATCCCATAGGACTCGCTCTCTCTCTCACCGGCGTGCTAGGAGGTACTGGGCTGACTGGTGTCGCGTTTCCAGATCTATGATGTCTCTTCAATGTTCCGGACCCGTCAGAGTCAGTGCCACTTCGCCGACGACTGTGCCTTCTAGTCAGCGTACCGGATCCCGAACTTGTCGGGCTTGGGCAGGAGTCTGGTTCGTCTCGAACAGTTTCGCCGACCTCCTTCAATTGCCTCGTAATTGATGTGAGAGGCAACTTCGGATTCATAGACGGCTTCCGCTTTATCGTACCGGTTGGAAATTCACCGCATTCGAAGGCCACCTGACAATTAATATGCAAAAATTAAATAATTGTGTCCAGTTAAATAATTATGATATAACAGCATTAGTAGTGTGCAATAACAATATGTTTGAATGGATTTATTATTAATACGAATATCAAATAGCGTTTAATTGTATTCACCTCACAACTACTCGGTGCCCCATCAGACAAACATCCACTGGAGCTAGAGCTGCTCGCTCTGCTCAACCTGCCGTCGTTGTTATAGCTCTGCCGTTGTTCCGAATTATAACTCTGTCTTTGACCATCGTATTGCCTCGTCGTAGCAACTGTCGTTTCGTTGCTGTGCCTTACGTTCTCCGCAAACTGTCTGGCGTTGTCATTTGTCGTATTATACTGGGTCTGATTTGGCGGTGCAGCAATAGAACTGACCGAGCACGATCTGGCATGTGCCAGTAAGTCCAAATCCTCCTGCGCCAGCTCGTCCACGAGCGCCCGATAATTTTCCATTAGCTGCCTGCCGTACTTCGCCACGCGGATGCCAACTATCCATCGCTCCAAAGATGCGTTATCTTCCGCGCAGAGGAATTTAATGTACTTGGTGGATTTGGGCTGTTGCAGTCGTGGATGCTTTACGGCGAAGCAAAAGTCGGTAGGCGCTTTGTATTTCTTTCGCCAGCCAACGCCATAATAAACCTGGTTAACAATTAGCGAATCCTTTATAGAAATCGACACGCATAATGATATTGATGGATGCAAGATTTTATAGTAAATAATAAGAAAAAGATCATATAATATCATAAGATGAAAAAGGTGTAATGGATGCACGATTGCAATTTATACTTGCAATTTATTAAAAATTATCTAAAATAAGAATAGAATGAATAAATATTTGGTATCAGTATTATGACATATCGCTGTGTGAGAAAGAGTACATAAAAATATGAACCTGATTAACGTCGAAGGTTGCCAGACAGACGAGATCTCGAGCGGTGCGTGCCTTTTCCTTCGGCCAGTAATAAAGACCGGAGGCTCGTAAAATAAAGTGATACCTCTTCCAACCCTTCTTGCTGTCCGATTTCAAGTACAGCGGACCCTCGACCTGGAAGCGAATGGTAATCGATGCAGAGGAGAAGTGGAATATATGTCAACGAACTCGTTGTCGTCGTTCGGTTCGGTTGCCAAGACGCAATGAGATCGTAAACACGTCTCGCTTACCTCGGGTACGCCGACGTTGCTGCTTGAGAAGAACTCTTCTAATAGAATATTTCTCGAGTGGTCGTCGTACTCGCCACCACCGCGGTCTGTGGGACCGAGAAGGAATCGTTCGGGTGTGAGAAATAGCTGTGTTTTATCTGGTCTCTCGACGAAAAGTAACTTGTTTTTGGAATCCCTGGTCCATAGTAGAAGATTTTCCACCAATAATTCGTGGTCCTCGTAAACCCTCTCTGAAAGTTCCATTAATATCTCATTATACATCTTATTGTTAGTTTGCAGGTCGACACCGAGTAGTACAATAAAATCATTTCCTGAGGCTTACAATGTATCCCTCTCAGAAAAAGTCCTAACAATAGAGTAAATATTATTCTCACTATTATAGACATAATGACCCTGAATGTCATTTAAAGGTGTACAATATAATTTATATATATTGTACGTCTTTAATTTCATGTTGATAATTTTAATATATTATATACAGAATTTATCTAATATTTCTTTTAATAATACCTTTTACGTAAATATAAAAAAGGCATTTTTTTTTAAAAAAGCACTAGGAAATATCGATTGAAAATGAGGATGTCAGCACATTAAAAATTAATGTCGCGTGTAAATATTGTCTGTCGGAGAAGAAATGTTGCGTCACTAGTCTAGCAATTAGCGGTCGGCAAATAGAAGATAATAGACTCACCCATGAAGAGATCGGGCAAATGCTCGACCACGGCCCACTTCGGATCCATTGGAACATGGTTTTTGTCTGCGAGCAACCTACACACATGCGCGACGCTCATCCCTTCGTCGACCAAGAGGCTTTTACCGCTACCGTCCAGCGTAAACGCTTTGATGAAGAGCTTCTGTACGCTCGCCTCGCGCATCTTCTCCAGCGCCAGGCGGATTTTCTCTGCCTTCGCTTTACTCGCTGTATCTGAAGAGATAATTACAAACAAAATTACTCAAGAGATGCCACAGACTGGTATAAATATAAATACAAATAAAAATAGAATAAGTAATACTAAGCGAAAATCGGCTGGAAATGCTCAACATTTAGCGCAAATAAATAAACGAAGAAGGAGGCTATATTCGGTCAAAGCGACTCTTGATACTGAATAATATTTTTGTATGAATATTTACAATCTTCAGGTCGGACAAACTGCGCGCCAATTATTTATTAGCCTCGAAACACAGTCACTAAACTGAAGCTAGAGTATGTAATATCGTAAATTAAAAATAGAATACTTGCCGTTCAAGTAGTTTAATCAAATAAAATGTGCATGTGCGTGAAACAAACGAAAGTTTGAGAAATCGAAGTTTAGTGTTTAAATTGATCTCAATTAAAACGATGACTCGATCAACATTCTAAAGTTATCGATGGCAAAATAAATTAAAGACTCACCGACAAACTGGTGCGATTGCTGCTGAGGAGCTGTGTGCATGGCGGTCTGAGGTGGCTTGTGTCCGGAACCACTACTACTCGCCGAACTTTCGCTGGACAACATGGACACCGTGTCTGAGAACGCACTGTCATTATCAGGACTATCAGTGCGCATACCTATAACAGGATATCAAACATAAACACGTGTAAAGTGTTTCAAACTTTACTATGTCTTACAAATGATATAATTTATAAAATCACAAATGATGTAATAATTCATAATGTAAAGTAGAGAGATTGCTACGTACAATTGAATCAATGAATCAGTAAAATTGTGTCACAATATGATTAATATGTAGTTAGAAAATTTCTTTGGCATTCAAGCACGAACCTCCTTCATTTTTGATATCGGTGTTGTCGCCTGGGTTGATCCTCGCGCTGGTGGGTCGTCCTGGCCTTTGTGAATCTGGTGCGGGAGTAGCGGCGATGTCTCCGTCGCAACGTCGCTCCAAGGCGCACAATTCACCGAGGATCGCATCCAGGTCGACATCTTGGGAATCTAGAAAAAAAAAGTGGGCATTGCATATTTTACATTGAAAAAAAGATTAAAAATACATTGCCATTCTATACAAATGTAGAGAAAGAACAGTACAGACAACTTTTCACAGATTTTTAACATTGAATTATTAAATAAAAAAATTATATATAATATTTACAAATGAAAAATTCATACGGCTTTCGAAATATTATGACATCGAAACTCTTCAGTCTTCGTTTGTACATATACTCTGAGATTGTATCATCAAATTTGTATTTAGAAATATAGATTGACTACAGAATACAACGTTAAGATATTTTATTTTCCATTATTCGGCATTATCTTAAATCTGCATTATCTCTTTACTCTTTATTAATCAAAGATTTTTCCACGATTTCTCGGAGGAAACGGTGAACGTAAATTCGAATTGCACCTTGTCTGTCGTTATATGCGTTTACGTCGTACACACGTCATAATTACCACGTATCGCTATCAGTATGTGATAGCATGCATACACGGAGCTCGTCGCAGTAATTAGCGAAATTAGCAGTCCGACAATTCAGCCGAGTATCTCGCACGCGAATATGCTGGTGTGTACAAAGTTACGTACATACACTGCTCGAAAAACCGGGTATGATAATCGTCAGAATTCTACCAGGCTCTTCTCAATCACGTGATAACATTTTATCATTTCAAACATATCTACAGAAAATATATTTTTTTAGAACGGCTAATTATCATCGATTAATTCATAGTGGAAATAATTATATACGATAAATTGAAAACAAATATACTGTTATGTATCAACAAGTATTATTTTAATTGAAAATAATACTTGTTAATTCAATAACACTATTAATGAAATAAATACGTCACGCTTTTATTTTAATAAAATTTGGCTTGTTTCATTAATACTGTTATTGTAATTCTACAAGGTTATTTTCCATTAGAATAATATTGATATAACATCATTTTCTCAGTGTGTAAACGAAGGAAACAATTAGACTCGTATACAGTTACGGTTCATTTAAATGTAAGAAAATTATGTAAACATCAAAATGTAATCGTAAGATACGAGAACATAAATAAGGAAGAATAATACAATCGAAAGAATTATTTTCAATTAAAACCGAAGTAGCATGTAGTCGTACTTACTTCGAGGAATGTTTCATAATCACGCTGAATGTGAGTAGTAATATCAATTTGTACAATTCATGGTAGGCGTGACACTTTGTTGCAAAAGACCGAGCGAGGACACTGAAAACGCCCCTCTTTTGCTTCGCTGATACCGCAAGTGTGTGTGTGTCAGATCGTTACGAAAAAGTACGACGCGACGTGATTAATTGATAACGTGCGAATTAGTGTCAAGATTACTTTCATGACCAACGTAAAGTGACTGTGTGGGGTGAGGCTGACAATTTCTCAGGCTCACATCAAGAAAATTATAAGCACACCACAGAATTTCCTTGTAATTTTATAAAACGTTTATCAGCCGAGGTGAGATATAGTCGAAGAAAATTCACGTAATAGATCGTGAGATGAATAAAATGTTTCAAAACCATTGTGAGAAAGACACATTATTGTTGCAGTTTCGATGGCCTTAGATGACATGACAATATGAAATAAAATAATATATTATGTTTCAATAAATCAACTGATATTCAATATATCTCGAGATAAGAAATTGTACTACTTCAGCGTTTCAATTTCATTTCTTGCTTTTCTCGTTTAATCATTCAGTCCCGATATAAAGACATCAACAAACAATGGCGGTAACGCTTGTTGCTCTTTAATCGTAACGTTTTTTATTGCGTCTCAATGAAAACAGGCGATTGTACATATGCGTATTCAATTTAGCATGGAACGTTTTCTGCAACTTTTCACAACAGGACTCCTTGACCGCCGCAGTCGTCGGTGGGTGACGTGCACCCCGTGGAATGTGAACGATATCGCCGCGCGAATCGTCACGAGCGACGCAACGCTACCGCGAAACCGCCGACGTCGACGTTGCGAATGCGAAAGAGAAGCCGAGGGATCGCGCGAATGTTTATCATGCAGATTTGTGCGCTCGTCGCCCGCCTCGAATTTCTCACGCGTTGCTCGGCGGGCTCCCCTCCGCGTCGTCCGCGATGGAGAAGTTTCCTTCGAGGGAAGTTTCCTTCGAATTAACAACTGGAAATGTAATTCCAGTTGATTTGCGTTGCATAAACGCAGGTTTGTCATGAATATAGAAGAAGTTTCTTACTTCAAAATAACGTACGGATTAAAATTAATATCAGTTTAATCCGTTTTGATTTGCATCTTCGTTAAATACACACACACACACACACACACACACACACACGAACGATGTAGCTGTCACACTTAAAGTTATATCAGATAATCTTTCTATAGTCTTTTTGCATTTCGCGACGCATATATTAAGACGGTGAAGTTGCAATCGCAACTTGTATTGTAACACCAAGCTGTAAAACGTGTCGGCTTTGGAGAATTAATAAGACTGCGGATGATATGTGTACGCGGGGAATTCGCATCGCGGTGCAGCGTTCCTCAAAACAAGTTACGAGGCGCGGTGAATGAAAATGAAACCGGTGTATGTGTACGTGTGCGTGCGTGCGTGCGTGTGCGTGCGTGTGTGTGTGTGTGCAATGCACTTTCCACAGACGCGAGAACGCAAGTTGCACCCGGCGACTACCGTTACGGCGAAATTACGCTGCACCGTGACTTTGTCGTGGTGCGCAAACACCTCGACGTGGATAAACCTAACCGGTCATTCGCATTCGGAGGACGACATGGATGGGAAACGTGTGAGTCACGGTTTTCTCGAGTGCTCTTCGACTATCTTTCATCGAGCGTCTCTCATCGATCGTTCTCGATGGGGGGAAAAGAAAGAACAACGAAGAAAAGCGGTGTAAAACCCGCAAGGAAAATTTTTATCCGGCATTTAACGGTTAAACAAAACAAAAAAAAAATAGATTTTAAAAGAGGAAAATGCTGAAGTGCAAGAAAGTATGCATTTTTCTTTAATAATAACGGAGCCAACTCTCCGTTAAGAAGTGACTAATTTGAATTGATAATAAAGGAATTATGCAAATTTTTTTATAAGTAATCTGCCGGAGTGCAAAGAGCGCGAAATTGTGTTTTAACTCCAGGCAAAGTTCGTCTTGGGGAAAATTTAAGTCTTGGCTTAATTGCCAAGATTCGCCATAGAAGGCGAACCCGTCCTAGATAATCGCAGAATTCATTCTCAGCTTGTGACGCTGCACTCGCGTATCGAATACAGGAAGTATAGACAGTAATAATTCCGATTTCTTTCCCAATTACACGTCCATCACCAAGCATTTTCATTACTTCCTCTCCTTCGCTTTTCTTATCTTGTTAAATAAAAATTATTGAATGAAAATATGCAAATTATACAGATTGAGAAAGTTAAATGGAAAAAATTTCAAACTTTATAATGTCTTCCATAAGCAAATTTTTGTTCTTTTGAAGGGCATCGAACTTGGCTCATGGACTTTGTCATGCTACCTGAAATGCTCCGTAATCGTTTTCACGGCGATAAGATGTGACTCTTGTCGTTTTTTAGATTTGTTTACACGGAAATATTTGTAGTAGCAGTTTGCACAAAAAGAATATACATTTTGGAGACGTGTATCGATCTCCTTTTCTACGATATAATATAATACGAGGGTAAAGAAAAATGGGAACTAAAGGATTGGGGAAAGGCACAATGCCAGCTTTTACGGCGAGTCTCGTAGCCATTATCAGAAGGGGTCGTCGGAAAAAGATAAATGCTGGGTAAACACGGGAATGGTCGTATCTGTCAGATTTACCTTACACTAATACATATTGCGTGCAGACAGACGAATAAATAATGTAATAAAAGAGAATTATATGGTTATAGTTAATCTATAATCTGTACGAGCTTAATGTATGCTCTAAAAAGTCTTCGCGAACAAATTTATGAAAGACTTGTCGCAGAATAAATTAACATTTCAAAGTTATGAAAACTAAGTTAACTATTAATCCCGAGAGCTTTCATACAAACTGCACCTTTTAGACTTCATTATATAAGCCTGCGAAAAAAAGGGATTAAGTGCTTACAGTTATGAAAAATGCATTTTTAATTTTAAATGGCCCAGGTTTTAATTTAATCATGAAGAGATTATATATCGCCACGGAAAAAGTAATTAAAGTAATGAAAGTTTCAGCTGAGTTCTATTATTAAGAATTAAAAGATTACACGGTGGTTCTGAGCGTTACATCCGAACGTTGCATCGAGATTCGCTTTGAAAAAATGAATAATTTCATTTAAAATTCATGTTGTAAAATTCATATTCAAACATTTCGATTATGTGTGAGTGCAAACAGTTATAAAGATAAATAGAAACGGAAGTAAAGTAAAATAATAATCGTTTTTAGTTAAATCTATCGCTTCTTCTGTAACAAGAATTGTTCTAAAAGGCAGCTCTCCACTGACTTTCTAAGTCGAAATAAATTGCACCACATAGACGAATGCGTGAGTGTCTCGACTCGCCGCTAATTTACGAATTCTCGTCACACGGCCGCTAAATTGCTGTAAAGTCGAGCACATTGTCGTGGCACGTTGTCAGAAAGCTGCGCTTTCCTTCGATCCGCATCTATTTTTACTGCTTATACGGCATCACAATAAATTTTTACCATGCTAATATTCAATCACCCTTCATATACATCAATGAAACTGATAATGCGGGCACACATAAGTTGTTCAAATTTAATTCAATTTAATTTAATTCTCATCATTATAATGAAGACTGATGTCTTACCGACATTGTAGCTAATGCGACCAGGATCATTGTTATATATATAATTTTACTATCATTACTAAAATTATCAGAAAATTCTTTGCTTATTTCGACAATACATCGCATTTTTGTTAAGAGCTCCAAGAATCTGTCGCGAGTCGATTGTTGATATTTTTTTGTTTTAAGATTTTATTATTGCTGTAAATTCGAAGATGAAAAAAAACATTATCTGTACCTTTGACCGTGAGGTAGCCCAATATGCTCTCGTTGCTACCAAAATGCCCGAGCATCTTCCACCCTGCCAAACGAGGCGTCGATTCTCTCGAGTACAATCTCGTTTTCCTTCTGATCGTCAATTAGCATCGTCCTCCGATGAGCCTCTCATCGGAGCGAAAGAGCATCGTCACCCAATCATCGCCACGAGCGATTACAACGTCGGCGTTTTGCATAATCACTTTTTCATCTAACCGAGAAGCCGAGATGCCAAATTGTCACAATCGGAGACGATTTCAGGTCGACGTAACGCAAATTTTTCTAACTACATTGAAATGTCTACTTCTTTTTTTTTTTTAATATCGATTATTCAAGAACGATTACAAAAGACGTCGTTTTTAATCAGTTTCCCACACTGTGCGAGTAATTCTCGAATAAAATACCAAGCGTTGAAAGTGAAGGAGTTACATCGCGACGAGAAAGTCAGGTGGACGCGGATTTTCAGAGGATAAATATATTCGCGCCATGATTAACATCTATACTGAAATTGTGAATTACAAAAAAATGTTTAATCACGATCAATTAACCCTCCGATGACAATACAATTTTCATCTCACCGAGTAATTAAAAAAAAAAAAAAATCTCGTATAAGATACAAGCAGGCAAGTTCTGGCATCGTTGACTGTATTTATTTTTGCGAGAGAGGTCCAGAATAAAATCATTTATATAATTTATATCTATAGCGATAAGTAAATTACGCGAGGAAAAATGCAAAATCGCGCGCGACGGTTTCGACCCCCGCCCCCCCCGAAGGTGCATCGGAGGGTTAATCCCGAGTCTCCGATCGGGCAGATCCACGATAATATACACTGTCGACGAAGGGACACGAGCCACACGGTGAATACGATGTGCACGTCGCGTGCGACGGCACTAGACTAAAGGCCTTAAGGTGAATATACTTGCCTCTCGCTGCGAGTTTTCCACGCGGACGCGCGTCGCGCCTGCGTGTGGGTGCCTCGTCTTTCTTTGTGTGGCGTGCACGTTTTACGCACGTTAAAAAGGGTTGAGAGTGCACCGGTTGACTTACGCAAACGTCTATTGACTATAAATAAAGCCCCCCCCCCCCCCCTTTGAAACGGCGTTTTGTCGTTGAAAACTACCCCGTCGATCTGATCGACGGACGTGTTAGGTTGCGATTTTTAATCTTCTCGAAACATGCAACGATAATCGTCGTCGAATTATCGCCTTTTATACGTCGGTTATTTTATTTATATGATAAAGGATTATCGATTATACGAGGTATATGAGAACCTCTGTGAAAACTTCGTGGAATTCGAGGAATTCCCTTTGATAGCGGAGATCTCCTGCAGATAGTACGGGATGACTCATCAGGAACAGAATGCTTAAACGTCTCTGCTAAATTGATAAAAATGTGTGAATCACGATTTAAATGGCTTTCAATATGTACTTCCAATGATATAAAACTTCATCCTCCTTGAAAATAATTAACGTTACCCCCGCTTCATTAGTCCCATTATTATTTGCGGGCGAATTTTGCCATCGGTGCGATGGACGAGCACCAAACGCTTACTCCGCTTTTAAAATTAAACGCTTGCACTTTAAGTATCGCATTTACGTCACGCGGTAGGTGCGTAGTACGTGCACGATTATGCGTGCGAAAGGGTTGAACGCGCCATTGGCTTACGCAAGCTTTTATGAACGCCGTAAATGACGCGGTGTATTCCTCTCCCCGAGGTAGTAACATGATTTTATATAACAATATTGCAACGTTGCGCAATGCACACGCGTAAAATTAATACGTCAAATAATATTCACAAAATATAGATATTCTCGGAACGTAACGTGTAATAATTGCGTCGCACAAACTGAACCGTAGTAATGGCCGAGATTTGATTACGACACATTGTTCAACGAGTTGAGTCGCACAAATCGAGTATTGAGCCCGACGCGATATCACAGTACACGGATCAGAGAGTTCGTATTGATTAGAGTCTAGGCGCCGGAGTGACGATTTGATAAATGGTAAAGACGCGACATCGCGGCGAGAATGGCATCAAGGCGGACGCTCTCCACTCCGATTCGCGTTTCGTCGAGATGAGGGAGACTGTATCTGTCGGGAGCAAGAAAAACTAATGACTTCACGTCTACATAGTTATCAACACAAATATAACCGTATTAGTATTGTACTCTGCAAGGGAAATTAAATGCGATAGATACTGAATATCTACCCTGCGTTCAATTTCAGTTGTTTGTTTAACAGTCCATTTTGTCGTTTACGTTACATTATCGTACTATCTGTCTAGCTTTGTTAAAACATCGCAGTTTCCGAGCCCCGGTCATCGCAAGTCCCAGGCGACGCTGTGATATAATAATAAGTACATTCAATGCTACAATCACTGAGCGACTAAGCAGCAGTCGAATGTAATTGGTTTTTATCTTTAGATCCAACCAAAATCGCATTAAATTACTGCTTAGCTCTTCAAGCTTTGTGTTCACGATGCTAGAAAATCGCTGCGAAACCTCTGCGGACAGAAAGAGATAACGAATCACATTTGAACAATTCGATCACACGATCAATTCTTTCTTTCTCTATTCGAGATCTTCGATCGATTTCTAGTATCACAAAGCGCATCGTAGATATCACGAAGCTTTAATGAGCGGTTGAAATATCGAATGCTGCACTCAACAGGATTCAGCAGAGAAGGCAACTATTGTAAAATTCTTTAATATAGGCAATTAGCCTTGCCATTTGAATTCCCATTGGATCTAGATAAATCATGTTAAAGAATTTTAACGAAGACATTTATAAAGCCGCTCTCTCTCTCTCTCTCTCTACCGAGCTAGCAACTATCGTCGCTTTGTATAATTTTTACAAATATGCATCATTCTTCTGGACAACTTCAGTTTCGATCTTTCAGCATTCATTTTAAGCGTTCGAATAATCCTAATTTATGCAACAAAACAACAGCTGCCGATCAGTGCGATCAGGGCGATCCGACACGTCGCAATTAATCGAGCGGAACGAACGTTTCGCAGCGACCGACTTGGCTTTTTATCGCGGGCGAATTTCGCGCGGATGAACTTTTTGTACTTTCCCCGATCGCGATCGCGAACGAGGAAGGAAGGAAGGTTCGTTCACCCTGTCGATTATGTGAATATACGCAAACGCGCTCGATAACGCGGTAACCTAGATTAATCGAGCTGCGTAAATCAACCGAGCCGACGCAGCTCGGCGCAGCGCGTCGCTTCTTCGGCTGCAAATATTTTCGCGCTATTTTCGCAAACGCCTCTCTAGCTTCGATAACCTCGCGCGTAAACGCCAGCTTAACTATTGTATATAAATCATACTTGACTCCTTTGACCCGCCTGTGTGATGTAATACGATCGGTGGGTTCCATCCGACGTATTAATTGTAAATTAATCTTCACGTCGTGGTCTTTCCCGAGGTAAAATTGTACGTCCCATTTATGTATAATTCTTTGGATTATGTATTTGTACATTTTAAATGTACGCATTGAAGTGTTAAAATAATAATAATTTTGGTGGATTTAAACATTGAGACAGAAAAACATTTGATGAAGAAGAAAACATACGAAGCGCTTTCGTGCAAAAGAAACGTCAAATATTAGACCACTTATTCGATGGATTATTTATAATTTAAGTTAGGTAGTTTTGTTTCGGCGTTTTGTTTCAGTACTTTTTAATTAAATGCGTGATATCCTGTTTTCCAATAAACATATTCGGTATCTCGTGGGAAATGCATTATACATATAAACGTTTCGTTTCAGCTCTATCGGACTGTAGATTATTAATCAAAATGTATTCTGCCGAACGTAATAACTAATAAACATTCGCACGTCCTGAGAAATATTTCCATAAAATTCAATAAATATTCCCGACTGAAAATTTCTCGTAATATTATATTTAAATTTGTATTAGAAAGGAAAAAATTGTAGTTTCTCAAGGATTAGAAAGATGCCAGATTACACTAGTAAACCTTACATTTAAATGTACCGCGGTGCAGTAACTTTTTTGTAATAGTGACTTTACGTTTGAATGTGCTGTGTGCAGTAACTTTTTGCTCGTAATCAATTGCACTGTAGCTGCCGCAGTTATTGCGCAACTTACTTTCATAGCGTGCTTTCATCTCATTGCGATCTTTGCGATAACGCATTGGGTGAGAGATATCTCTCTGCTTTTAGAAATTTATTATTAATTCCATACTTTCAAACAAAGTTTCATTCTCCCATAAAAATTTAATTGCAACGTACCAGTTTCACGAGACTTTTGCAATCGCGAAGCTGTGCAAAGGAAAAAAAAAAAAAAAAAAAAA
>NW_017305179.1:1636467-1647641 GCF_001594115.1 Trachymyrmex septentrionalis
GTCCTCCGTCATTTAATCATTCTGCAACACATTCGAAATTTATCAAAATCAGACCGGGACACTTTCGAGCGCCTCCTTCTTCGCAATTAAACAGGCGTAATTACTAAATTAATTATCCGGCGCGTCAGACGCGAATTAATCGATCGCCCCGACAGGGGCTTGATCGAGTTTTCTGGAAGACCGCGAAGAAAAAGTAGGATCGATCGATGTAACGCTTGCGCGTATACGTGAGGAAATGCGAGTAAGTGCGAGTGTTAATGAAAGTGCAGGAGGGTAATCCTTGCGTATATATATATATATCTTTTACTGGCAAAGAGAGGTTCGATCGACGGCGACGCGACGCTACGTTCGCAGTTTGCCTCGCGTTTAACCCGATTCCGATGGTAGCTGCTGGAAACCGGTCGTCGCGCCGTCCGAACGAGATGACGGATAAAAGCGATTAACGACGCGCGCGCTGCACCGGGTTCGTTTTCCGCTCAGGCTGCTTTTCCACGCGGCGTGAAATCGGAAAAGTGCCGGACGCCGATGCACGCACTCGCCTATGGCTAATACATATTTACGCACTTGGTGAACCTCGCACTTTCTACGAGATAGCGGCCGCGCGAGTAACCGCTATTCGAATACAGCGAATTATTCCTCCGACGCCCGGTAGAAAACACAACGGGAAAAGACTCCGTGGAAAGATTCCGCAAGGAAATTTTGTACCTTGCAATTTGCAGTCTACATGCATTGATTTCGCTGAAACGCATTTGCGAAAAGACTAGCTGTATTTAATATGTATTAATTAATGTAACGATGCACGTGATACTTTAAAGGTTCATTTTTACAATATCCTAATGAATTTTTTGCGACCGAAACTGGTCGGCTCTTTTTTTTTTTTTTTTTTTTTTTTTTTTTTGGTGAGAAACGCCTGAGGTGAGATTCCCGTTTACTCCTAATTGGCAATTGATACGTTGCACGAAACGGACGACACTCGCAATGGACCTCGCGTGTCGTAATTACTGCAGCAATTTACCCGATCTCATGCCGATGGGCAGATTGATTTCCGCCAATGTCGATGACGGTTCAATAGGCGTTTTGCTAGAAATGTTTGTGACTCTATAAAAGCAATCCCGTTTGTCCCGTGGATCCCACATTATCTACTTATCTGTATTAGTCTTTAATGCAACTTCATTGCACATTTCTATATACAAGATAAAATTATAAACGTATATACACTGCATTTCCATTTGCAGATCTGACATGACTGATCACAAAGCACTTCATGCAGTTTTATGGATCTTTTTTTAAGTTCAATTTTATTCCAAGTTTGATTTTATTTTATCACCTAAAATTAGCAGAGTATCAGGGAACGACAATATATTTCTATGTTTGAAAGAGGAGCAAAAATTTCTGCGACACGAAGGGGAGTAAAAATGAAAGATATGAAAAAATAGGATTGATAAAAACCATATTTTAAACGTGTCTGAAACATGTTTTAAAACATGCTTAAAATCTATGTTCTTAATAAGTTTTAAATATGTATTTTATTATATCGTTTACAGCATGTTTCAAGCATTAAAAACATCTTTAAATACAATGTTTTATTCTTTAAAAAAAAAAAAAAAAAAAAAAACATTAGTCTTCGCCACCCTAAAAAATAATAATAAAAGAAAAGATAAAGAGAGGGAACTCAAGGTCAAACTACGATCGCGTGTCCAAACGAGCTTTGTTTAATTAACTAATGAGCCTCGCCCTTCATGACGTGCCTTGGCTTTGGTTCGACAGATGCACCCTTCGTTGCGTGTCAAGTTTCGTCGGAACACACGTGGATGCGCCGAAATGGAAAATCGTCAGTTAAACATGCAAGAATTATGGTAATGGAACCATTTGCATCTTTAACCCATGATTGCTTACAGCATTGTGAAAAAAAATATATTAATAGCTGTCAAAAATCCTTTAATCAATGTAAAAACTTATCTCACTTAGCTTATTAATTAATTTCTTAAAGTTTATTAATTAAATTTCCATTGGTTTATTTAATATTATGGATTAGGGACTGTCAAGTTTTAATTTTTTTACTACTTGTAATAAAACGAAAATTAAAAATCTTCAAACAAACTTAAGATCAAGTAACGCACATCGATATACACGGAAAGATAAAATAACACTGAAAATGTCAATAGTTGCTATAAAACGAATGATTTAATTTCAATAAGAATATCACGAATTCTCAGATTATTATACAATTGTCCATCAAAATGTGTCGAATCACTAATAAACGAAGAAATATAATAAACATATGTATATATATATATAGGTAAAATGTCAAATAATAATCTAATAAATGTGCTGCCGCGCGACGTGCAGCTGAAGGCGCAGTTGTACGTACTCAAGTATATTGTAATCGTTAGAATGCACGGCCGTACAACTGCGAGCTGTAATGACAGTCGTTTGGTCTGTCGCAATAGTGAACTAATCTACTGTAGGCACACATTTTTCATAATATGTTATTACTCTGCTCTGTCGATGGAAAGAAAGTAGTAGAGAGACGTTAAACAGAAATATCTATAAAATGCATTTTCGTTTATTGTTCTTACATAACTATTAGATAAAGAACATGAATATATTTTGTTATTTTCATACATAATTCTCGGTCCCCGAAGTATTTTGGAATAAATGGTTGCCGTAAGTTACGTCGTCTTGTGCTGTTTTTCCTCAATGTCTGTCTCAATTCTCAAACAAAAGGGCGTTCTCGGATTAGACGAGACAATTCCTTATACAGTAAAACGTTGAAAGGGAATCCCTCCCGTTACTTGTGAATGCCGCAAATACACGGCACCGAAACGGAGAGTGAATTCAACGAGCATTCGAGGAGAAGCCATCGCGACAACTTGAGCTACGATGAGACTCAAATGAAGGGTATTAGTGTAGATTTCGAATGGGGGAGAGACGAAACACATCGTCGTAACATTCGCAGTCCCGAGGAAATCGACGGCGGTGAGACGCTGCATTTTCTCGCGTGGTTGATAAAATTTTGACAAGCGTCGATAACATGCCGGATTAGATGATTAGAAGAACATGGTGAAAGAGGCACTGCTTTTTCAATGAGAATTTATGAGAGGAGAAACTTTATTTCCGGGTGTGAGCCAAGTTTATGAATTACGAAACCAAGTAGCAGCAGGCGAAAATTTTCTTTAAGTTTTGACATTTTTGGAACTAAGTAATTCTTTTTGAATTCATTCTATAGAATCTCATTTCACTTGATTCAATATCTTGATCGAATCTACATATTACTGATATAAATATACTTATTATTATATCAGTATATTTTCAACTCACGAAATTGCTTCATAGGTTAAAAAAGAAAGAACACCGAGAGGCAAGTCTTCTCTTTTCTTTTTTCTCTTGAATCCTAAACCAAGTCTCACACGAATAATAGTGAATAATTCCGTTCTTTCTGTTTAAATAATCTCAGTTGATCTTTAATTAAAAGTGAACCGTTCATATTTCTAAATATAAATCTTCGCTCTGAGCATTACACCGAATTAACGCATTCTTAAGACAAGATTCGGGTGATGTTTACAGATACCTAAATGTCTCTCAACGAGAATAGCGGAAGAAGTAGCACGGTGAAGTAATCAAGGCGTCACACAAAGGAAACGAGAAGGAAAGAAAGGGAAGGAGAAAAGACGAGAAGTTCTCGGTGAATATTCAGTGAGCTGCATAAGGAAGCGGATGATGCGGGGGTGGCTTAAAGAGAAATGACATTAAATGGGGACATTAGTAGAAATGTCAAACGAGGCAATGACATTCTCTTACTCGCCCATAATTTTCATAATATCCGCTCTGGATCTTATGAAATTATTTGTAATTTGTTTATATGTGTGCGTGTGCGCTTCTCATTATATATCGGTATGTTTTCCAACCATATTATCTACTGGCGTAAGAAATGCTTTTGGATAAATTTTCGGATATTTTTTATCATCGCTCGAAACAAGAAGTATGAAATTTATTTAATTTTAGAATTAATATTTACACAAAATTATGGAATCATTTATTGTTAAATTCATTAATAGATCGTATATACAAATATTTAACAATCCTCGTTAAAATTTATAACAATATTAATTTTTTTATATTCTATAAATATGTAGTGTACATATATAGTATATAAAAATTCTATAAAGAAATAGCAAGCAATAAGAAGAGTTATATTTAAAAATTGATTTCTTCAAACATCTCTGGCGGTATTGCGTTTAATCGACGAGAATTATCATCGCGTTAAACCTACGCTCGAACGAAAGGAGACGTTTGACAGACTGATATGATGATTTATGAGCGAGCAAGAAAGATTGATGCGACCATCGACATTGATCTCGTTAACGGCAACAAACGCTTTTATCCTATATACGAATTCCTGCAAATCGGCAGGAACCGTTAAAATAACATCCGGCAATATGTCCGACACTGCCATGAGAGATGAAACAGCAGTACGTTTCAATGGCGATCGCAAATGACGCATAAAATTATGGAGCATCGAGACAGAATCGTGAATCTTCGTGGAATAATCGAGGGAACAAAATGGTTAGCTTGTAGGTGAAGCTGCTTATTAGAGATGTATAATTTCAGCATGAATTTCAGATGCCGAGCCATAGACGACGAAGAAAATTGCAAGGGAGCTCACTCCTTTGCATTCTTAAAAAAGAAAGAGAGTTGAATTAAAATCCGCTGCTTTATTAATTTTGTTATCGGTATTCAGTGGACATTCCATAATACCGGACATAATTATAATTAAAATATCTTACGATGACAATAAGTATAACACGTAAAAAGATAGGGTAGATAAACATTGCGTGATGAACAAGAGATTTTCATGAATTAATTAATTAACTAATTTAACCAACACATTTTATCTACTCTCACAATGAAGGAACTGCTATCTCATTATCTTCGTATAATTCAGAATAGCCGTTTCCTATACCTACTTCATTCTGAATTTCATTCTTTCTTTCTTTCTTTCGGTGACGCGCTCGTCAGCATTGATACTCTCCAGCCTCATAAATAATTAAATATTCCGCGCGGCAAACCGCATAAATTACTCTTAGCGCGTTTAACGGATAATTAAGTCTCTCCGCAAGAATAAATTACTTGAATTCGAATTATCGGGCATCGCTCGAAAATCTGGAAAATACATCGTCTATATTCATTCAATTAATTAATTAATAACGAAAGAGATACAAATTAAATTCTGCAGAGCAGATATTCAATGGGGGGGGGGAAAAAAAAAAAAAAACCGGTGATATCTCGCAACGAATTTCGAAACAATCATTTCCAGATATTAATAAACGCTGCAAATTGAATTTTTAGAGGCGGGCGTTAAAAAGTACGAGTTAATGGGTAGCAGTTAACATAGCGTGGTTGAGAAATGCATCACGGTTTAATACGATGCGAGAGAGGAAACGTTGAAACGTGCGCGAGTAATAAAACCACAGGCTGTAACAGGAGTAAAATCAGCGAAAAGGAACCATGAATGGCCGCGCCGCGCATTAAACATTCTCGCCTCGTTTCCTGACGGCGTCGTTCACTTTGTCGACGATTCGTACCACTGGCCCGCGCCCGACGTCTTATTGATATTCTCTCCGTAACAACGGTCAAAATTTACTCCCGTAAACAGATTGAGATCCAACTACAACTAACGCACGCATTGCTACTAATTTAACGACGTTACGTGATCGTTCTGTTTCGTCGCGTGATTATCGCGTGCAGCTTCGCGAAGCGAACGTTCGTGCCAACTAAATGTATCGTCGTAATAATCGGAATTAAAAACTTCGTGTTGCAATTAAAGCGGATTTAATACAGTCGGACGGTGTCTTGGCATAGGCGTATTCATCGACACAAACCCGAAATCCTCATCGCTGAAAACTTTCCAAGCTCGGACTTTCAAGGAAAATTCCTCACGGATCGAAGAGGACGAGAAAATTGGTTTCAACCCGAATTTCACAGAGTTTCCGTGCAACTGTACGACAATTACATTATTGTTACGTGCAATTACTTCTCACGATAGATCCTTCAATTTTCTATCAACGAACGAACCGGTCGTTATGATTTCGACGATGCTTCACGATCGTCTTCCTCGATTTGCCGCGGTGCTACCGTAATCGTAATGTTGCGCTTTACGGGCGCTTTATCGCGCGCGCGTGACTTCGCGTCGATTCGCCGTGATTTAAGGATGACTCTCGCGAGAGAATATTGCCGATGGTGGATCCCAATACCGACCGTCTAGACATGCTCAGCCAAGGCTTGCAATATCGGTTTAACGACGGCAAGATGGAGCGGAAGAATGTTCTCGAGCTTGCGAAAGCAAAGCCCCGTCACGGCGATGGAGACCATAAAGAACAGCGACGATATGAGCGACTCTGATTTGAAATCTGTTTCGACACACCTGTTCGACTCATTATGGGTTGATAGAACGTTTAATATATGCAGGGTGTCCTAAAACTGACAATAATAAATATTTCGAAGATAGTCTGTTGTAACATTTTGAGAAAAGTCTAATACAAAAATGTCGTGGCGATTGGTATAGTTTTCAAATGGGAAGAGTTTAAAAATTGCAAATGGCAGGGCTAGAATCTCACGCGCTCAATGGATGGCAAGATGGTTTGGTGTGAAGATGTTTTCTCGAATTTCATGCTTTTGATGATGACAAAATTCAGCTCACAGACAACAAGCTCAATCCTCAGTCATTCGTAACTCTTTCTATTTGAAAACTATCATAGCCTCGACATTTTCGTATTAAACTTTTCATCTTAAAATGTTACGAAAAATTTGTCTTTTAAATTTATTTATCGGCAGACTTGGACACTCTATATAAAAGGTAGATTTTCTCTGACAGGTACATGAAATATTTGGATGAAATCGAACGCGAATATTTTCTATAGATGGAAGGGGCCTTGAAATATTAGTAACGAGTTAGTAACGAGAATTGGTACACGTCAACGCCTTATCTACAGAATACCAGAAGAGCGAAGAACGAGTCGTGAAAATGAAGGAAAGACGTTGTAGTTTCGCAGCGAGGATTGAAGTGACGCCCGTCTGGCGTGCTATTTTAATGCGGGAGATGATCGATTAAGTATTCCACGCGCGGCATGGCGCGTGGCCGTAATTGAATGCACGTCTCGGGATTTTTCACGCATCGCGCGAAACCTGAGCATCACGGCCTGAAAATAACCGTAACGAGAATTCCGATGGTTTAAGGTGGAGTTTATTTCATTGCGCTTTACGATCTACCGATCGCACGATCAGTAGTTCTCAATTTGAGAGGCATGTTTCTGTAGGAAACGAGAATGTATTTCACACACTTTTAAAATCTTAATGTAAAATTGCAATTTTTATCTATCCACATTCAAGAGATTTTTTTCAGCGGATAACATTTTCATATTTGTATAGAACAACTTTTATACTAGCACAAAATAAGTTTTTATTTTACAGCAGATTCTACAAATCTTTACGAGATGATCCGGAGAAACACAGGATATACAAGTACATTAAATTTTATATTAATATAAAATTAAGTAACAATACAATCATTTCTTAATTTCCATTCTAATTTTTGCGTTATGCAATTTTTACCTCTGTTATTTGTAATATACATTTTTGTGAATTTTAAAGAAACGTGTTGACTCTTACTTTGCCCGGTATCTATTTTTATTTATTTTACATTAATAATTCTAGATAATATAAATTGCACCGAACCGTAACATTTAAATCCCTAGATGTTTCAAGCTGAGAGAGAACAGCTGATCTCCGCACTGCGATGTGTGAAATAATAAGGCCGTACGCGTGTCTCGCTTAGGGGTCCAAGGTTTCCCAGATGAATCATTAGTCGCGAGGAGGCAAAAATAATAATCCCACCTCTGCGATAAATCCGCCGCATTATATATAACTCTTGATCTTTGCATCCCCGTGCAACAACGATATATCATCGTATCGATTGTCCGCCCCCAGATTCTGCATCGAGCAAGTTGAGAGCTTGCAGGCAGCAGCAACGACGAGAGCGATGAAGAAAGATCGTTGCGGCTACGCACGCACAGCCTTTCGAGAATCTTTCCGGCGCGAGTCCGCCTGTTCCTTCGCTTATAATCGCGTTTCGCGCAGTTGTACTCGTACGTGCGCGAGTGGGCGAGGGTGAGGTATGAGAACAGAAATCGAGAGGGAGAATCGTGACTGCAATGGCGTGTATAATGAGAGGGCAATATTCGTAGAATACTACGAGACGCATAAAGAATATTCATAAATATATCTAAGATAAAAATCAAATAAATATACATATACTCGTATATATATGTATATATATATAGTCGTACATGTACCTCTCACACATTTAACATCGCGATATAACACATATAAAAGATATCGCAGAAAAAAAAACACAGTTCGTGTAAACTCAAACTATTTGTCCAAACAAGTAATTAAGCGAGTGTTATTATCGGAACTAGAAATATCTCAAAGGAACATGTTGGATTGCGCGAACGATCAAAGTCGGCCGCAAATTAATTTCGTACCGCTTGAGAAAGCAGCAATCGATCGATCAAGAGGCGGCAAAGGCGAACCAGTATAGGTAGTCCGTAAACCGGAAATAAATGGCCGAAATAAATTTTTACGACAGGAAGATATGTATCGCGTCTCGTTAGCCGTTTCGCCGATCGATCTTTGTCGCACGATTAATGTCTCCTAGGAGCGAAATCCGTGTAGGGGCCGCGCAGGAGAGAGAGAGAGTTGAGGAAGCGTCTGAAAAATTCACGCACCACAGGAGACGACACCGCGCGACTTCCTGCCTTCGCGAAATCGAGAAGGAAACTAATGATAAAATAAGTAGAACGCGCGGAAATATCCAGGGCGACGAGATCGCGAAAGGAGCTGCCGATCGATCGAGAGGGGGGAACGTCAATGAGCTTTCATCATTTCGACTCGGCGGAGCGAGGAAAGTGAAGAGAGAAGTGGAGAGAGAAAAAACGGCGAAAAAATCGGTGAGAAGTCATCAGGCGGGCTGGACGGCTCGAGTGGTCGACAGACGTCGGTTCAAGGCGACTTTCCGCCTCACACGCTCGGAGATGCGTCTCGAGTCTGGCACGTGTGTGGAGATCGCCCGACAGATCGAGTGACTTTTCCGGAAAGCGGGATCGATAAACCCGAGCGAGTGGTACGCGAACTTACCTTCGAGATTCGCCATGGAGAACCTGTAGCTGTCGATCCTCGGTGTGTTGATGTCCGAGTTAAAGGGCCTGAGGGTCGCCGAGCTCACGTTGTCAAGACCCTGCAACACGAAAGATAGCAAACACCATTAGGTTTACTCCCATTGCAATCGAGGAATGTGTGTGTCGCCGCAACGTGTTAAGCAAATAAGGGCAATGACCGCTGCCATCTGCCCTTTTAAAGGGATTAGTTGATGAAGAAGATTAAAAGTCTCACTTCTAGTCTCAGTTCGGTCTGTTAGATTTTAGTATATAAGACTGCACAAATATCGAACAATAGTTTATCATTGGAGCAATAATATTGCAATGATTTTATCGATTTTAATAAATCGTAAGTAAACGTAGGAAAACTTTTAGAAAAATGCTATCTCTTCTTTCATTACGATCAATTTTGAGGAAGAAGGAGATGGCCGGTTTTCATACTCTTTAGCGGTATAAATTCGTGTGCGATTCATAAATGTAGCACCACGCGAATATATTCTTGAATATCTTGAGTTGCCAGTCACGAAAAACGTGGTGTCATGTATGGCGTAGCGGAAAAAGATGATATTCAAATCGAATCCACGCCAGAAAGTAATCCCGGCATTTCTTCGACCTTTCTCGTCTTAGAAATCCACCTCAATCCGTAATCCGCTGGAAATCCTTTTACGTTTCCAATCCCCGATTGCGGATGAGATTTGTACAGTCGAAAGCATTAAGTCACTTGCACTCACAAAGAGGCTTTGCGGCACGTGCGACTTTTTTCTGTTCCCTTATAAAATAAAATAAAATAGTTGAGCTGTACTATTAATTGTGAAAAAAAATACTCGCAATCCCTTTTGTGTCAATATCAAATATTACAGAGAACATTTTTCATGAAAAATATCCGTGACGTTCCAGTTATAGATTATCAAAATATTAATCGAGAGAGAAAAAAGTGACTCTGTAACGTAATCTACTTTCAAAATTAGTCGTCATCAAACGTGTTAATTAAATTAAAAAAAGAAACTGGCAACGTAAATTGTTAATGATTTCGCCATAATCTTTTTGCAATGAATTTTCGAAAAAAAATGATTTAAAAAATTAGCAATAAAAATACGTCGCATGTTTCAATAATAAAAGAGCAGTGTTTATTTTCAAAATAATGTTTACAAAAAAATGTCCCACTTCAGATCTTATGATCTTCTTATACTTTTCTTATAGGAGCGACTCTTATTAGAGGCAGAAATTTTATTTTTAACAGCAACTTCCGCAAGATAAAAATAAGCAGCCTTTGTGTTATCGTTAAGTCGGTGATACGAAGTTGATTAGCAGCCTCTGCTTTTCAATATATTTTGCGCGATAAAATCGTACCAGCGACGAGAGAGGAGAAGAACGTTGTGCTCCTCAGCTTCTGAGGATAGCGCCAACGGATAACGTGCCTTCTATAATCGTGCGCTTTTAGATAGGCAACCTGACTGGCATGCATCGATAACCTTAGAGAGGTACGGGTTATGGTGAACGACCTGGTGGTCATTACTGGGTCACTGAAGTTTAATGCGCGAACTAGGTAGCTCGATACAATGTAAATAGACCGCACGACCACCTTGTCAAAAGGAAACTGGCGCGTCGTAAATTGTCTAGAAGGATTTATAAACAGCGACGATAGAAGCATGAATGCACAAGTACGCATTGTTCTCTGAGCGTTGCGAAATTATAGTTAGCAGTCCGAGAGTTCGTCTAGGATATCCCTGAAGTTTCTGTGTGTCTCTGTGTATGTATGTGTGTTAATGCGTTGCGCTGAATATTTGTTTTAATGTGCAACCACAGAGATTTTCATTATATTATATTATTACAAATTACAAGCGCAGCGCCATACATCAACTACGGTTTGCATTGTATTTGACGTAATTTATAAATATTTAGCGAGATATATTAACAGAGAAAGAGAGAGAGAGAGAGAGAGAGAGAGAGAGAGAGAGA
>NW_017305179.1:1647741-1650638 GCF_001594115.1 Trachymyrmex septentrionalis
AGAGAGGAGGGAAAGGGAGGGTGAGAGAGTTTCTGGGAAAATTTTCCAAATTATTAATCACGGTTTTGTTTGTTATTGATACATCCTCATACAAATTTCATAAAGCTTTCTTTATGGAGAGACAATTATAAAATAATCACAAAGGAAAATATTTACCAACTTTTTGATGATTTTTCCTGAAGAAAATTATATGGCTATCTTCACCGTAATCTTTTTCGAGCTTTCAAACTTTTCATTGTATTCACGTACCGCCCGTGTCCGCTGAATACTTCCTATCTGATATTCATACTATATCGGCGATGAGCTCGGTGTGGGTGTGGTGAACGACCCGTTAACCATCATTCGGCCAACCGACGCAACAATTAGATCCGCACGGATAATGCCGGCTCTTCCTGTAACGCGAAACCCGCGGACGTTACGCCCGTGTCTCGTTTCATGCGTATTCACGTATTCTGTAGTATCAGCGTGCTTGCATTAAACCCCGAGCTCGATACGAGAGCTCGGTAGAGTATTTAGATGGAAATATTTTATCTTCTTATTTTCATCTTTCACATCGGACCTTTAATCCAATCTTCTTCCAACGTAGATAAAATTCTACGAATATAAATATATCGTTCGAATATAAAAGTGAAAAGAACTAATGACAGCAATGGGAGGTAATAAATGCGCAAATTTCATTAAATGAATATAATTCTTAATGAATAATTATAGCGTTAAGCGGATACTGTAATTGAACGGTTCGGCTTACGCTTTGGTCATTCATTAGCGAAGCAAATGAATGCAGCGTTAGTACTGCTATTATAAGAGATACACCGAAAGAAAAGATTGGTTGCTGCGACAATTTAGATAGTAAAATATGGCATAGCATTTTTATATGACTGCAGCAATCAGTTTTCGGTTGTAGCAGCAAATTTTTAGTTGCGTTAACCTATTAACAATGTTAATATATAATTTCGATAAGCTAACGCAACTAAAAATGTGCTGCTACAACCAGAAACTGATTGCTGCAGCCATATAAAAATGCTATGCCATATTTTACTGTCTAAATTGTTGCAGCAACCAATCTTTTTTTTCAGTGTAGAATAATAGTAGATTGACAATATATCGGTTTCATTCGTTATTGAAGATAGCCAAAAGCGTAAGCCAAAATATATAACTGTATTCGCTTAATGTTGTGAAATTATTTAATAAGAATTATGTTTATTTAATGAAATTTGCGTATACTAATTACTGTGTCAGTTCCCATTAACCTTTTTCATTTTTATATTTGTTCAGAAGTTTAAATTACTTTTTTTATCTTTTAAATTACAATAGCAATAAAATTATAATGTTCTGATATAAAATATTATATGAAATGCACGTATCGTTGTAGCGTTACAATTATCGTAGGTGAAAAAAGATTAACAATGTGTAATTAAAAAATTTCGCTAAACAACAGGAAATTCCACGAAGAACACGAAAGAGAACCGCATGGAAGAGATTAAGATATTTTTCGAATACTTTAAATATTATTTTTAAGCATTGATTCATCAGTTTATCACAGTAGGTATTATTCAACAGGAATAGGTGAGAATGGGACATCGTAAAACTTCAGCCAGACTCCTTTGGGACTTTCATTGCCGCACACGGTTTGCATAGTCAAATGTAAATGCCGTGAGACGTGAGTAGCTCGTATGTCTCCGTGTGTACTCACATCGTCCTGCGCCTTGTGGCTCTTCCATCGAAATAACCTGTCCATCTGGCAGGTGACAGAAGCGCGATTATTTCCTCAAACTTCGCGAAAGATCACTTGACTCCCATCTCGAGCGGCTTCATCGATGCCCGGACGTCACACGTGGACGGCTTCATTTATCATTAATATTGGATATATTTTGATTTTACATGAATCGAGAGGACGCCAAACGGTCCATCATGTAGTCTTCCTTCAGCACTTTCAGAACTCGGTTTGACGTTTCCAAGAGTAACAAGATAACGGCATTATTATAGTAAACTACCTAGACTAAAGAAATTAAAGACAATAACATCGCACTGCTTGCGATTTTTCTTTAAAAAAAAAAGGGAGGGGAGGGGGAACTGATTCAAGTGTGTCTAATTATTTTTTAAATTTTATAATAGCGACATTATTTTTCTCACTACAATTTTACACCGCTTTCGTGATCTGTTTATAACGGATTTTCTCCGCTGCGTAAAAATAGAGGATATCTAGACGCCTGAATCGAATTGCGAGAGGTGTTTTTCCTCTAAATAAATTAATTGAGGGTTCCGTGAAAGGACCGTCTCCGAGCGAATCTACAATTTAAGCTATACATTGTCAGCCACTACTATTACTGCATGTAGTTGCTGCTGTAAGATTAATTAGATCGCAACGCACGGGCTGAGGGGAACGGACGGCTGGAAACGCGCGGACGGACGGCGGTATCGCGGCTGTCGTTGTGATACGAGCACTGGATGCTGATCCGCGAGGGATTCAACGTGAAGGCTGGTCGGTCCACGTCCCACTCACCCTCTCGATTCCCTCCGCTGCATAGAGGACGGTGCCGAGGACCTCACCGCTTCTCTTTCTCTTTCTCTCTTCCTGGTTCTCTCGATTCCTGGCACGAGAAGCGCTTGCGCGTCTATCGATTCTGTCGGTTCCTGCAGGAACATCGCACGCAACGCCTTCCTTCCTGCGTATCGTTCCAGTGAGAACACTAGAGTGTCCTTTACTATTCTTTTGTCGAAGATAACCATTTTTCCTTAATCAAGTTGAGAAGAGCTCTTGGAAGCTCTGAAATCGTGCTTTCGAAAGTTCTCCGAAAACACGTTCCTACATTGTGAAACGTTGCGACGAGGGTAAGGTTACAAACTTTCGGTTTGTCGAGTTTTAAAAAACGAAATGTGGAGGTAATAATCATATT
>NW_017305179.1:1650738-1657852 GCF_001594115.1 Trachymyrmex septentrionalis
TTCCGGTTTGTCGAGTTTTAAAAAACGAAATGTGCAGGTAATAATCATATTACCTCGAGTAATGTAACTTTCGAATTTCTTTAACTATTAATATAACGAGAATATTATTAATACTGCCTCCTAATTTTGTACATCGATAATTTAATAAATAGCGCACGTTCAAGTAGTTGAAATCGTATTATTTAAGAGAATTAAATCATCAGTATGGATTATTAATTCGTCCATTCATGAATATTAGTGATAAATTAAATAACAGGTATAAAGGGCAGTTTTACAAGAGGAACCTTTTTACAGTTGCTAATTTATACCGTTTAAAACTCTGTTAATATTAAAGAATTTTAGAAAAACAAAAATTACGAGATAAGTTAACAAGTTAACTTTTCCATCATAAAAACACCTGCAATTCTACGCTTTACTAATAGCAAAGGCTTTATTGTAAGCGTGTATCTCGTATGTTATTTTATCCTGGCGCGTCGGTGAACAACCTGATCGCCC
This sequence comes from Trachymyrmex septentrionalis, assembly GCF_001594115.1. Classification (NCBI taxonomy): domain Eukaryota; kingdom Metazoa; phylum Arthropoda; class Insecta; order Hymenoptera; family Formicidae; genus Trachymyrmex; species Trachymyrmex septentrionalis. The sequence continues at coordinate 1,651,234 of NW_017305179.1, forward strand.
TGTTTGCAACCACGATTGCGTGCATTCGCACCCCTGCAGCAATCGCGTTACAAAAAGGGACTTCAAGTTAACCCCTGAGCTGGGGTCGAAAAGAATGATGGCACGTCGAGTGAGGCGATTCGACGGTCATTCAGACGCGACATTGCTAATCGATACGATTAATAATATGCACATCAATATAATCGTATTAATATATCATACCTATACTTTATTAAATATGATATAAATCTGTGAAAACTATTATGTATTGTATCTTATAAAATTTTGTTTAAGTGCTGAAAAAAAAAAAACACTCTTGCCTTATTCTCCTTTTTGCTATTCAGTACTATAAAACAATTTTATTGCGTCTAGCAATACATCAAGGTTTGACTTCAGAAGAATAACCGCAGTGTTCAAGTGCCGCCATTGTGCGGACTATCCGTGCGACAGGCACGTGTTCGATAAATCTGTTCACGGAGGTGTATGCACCCTCTCGTATCGTTCGTCAGCATTGCAATCCGATTCTTCCACGCCGAAAAATCTCATTCGCCTCACGGACATTCAACAGAGGAAACTGTTCTCAACTTCGCTGACAAATTTAACGAAATCAACTCACAATATAAAATCGTCTTTAAACTTTAAACTTTCAAGTCTTTGAACGAAGTTCAAAATTTGCTTGGTCGAAGAGTTTTGCGGGGGGTTGCGAAGTTCACGACTCCGCGCGCAATTTTACAAAGTGGCTGGGAACGCGCGTATTCTGGTCTAGAAATCCCAGAAACGTGGTAGAAGCGGAGGATGCAAAGGGAAAGGGTAATTATAGACCCGTTGCCGAGGCCGCTTGTGCTCCCTATGGAACTGGCGTGCATTTTTCGTTTTGCGAGCGACGAGAAAAACGAGTCCGATTCGAAACCGAGGTCACGTGTATCTTCCTCACGCCTTTAATGCTAAATGTAGCTCTGATTTTTCCCTCATCAAGATTGAAATATCTCAAGGAGAAACTTTATTTTATCGTTCCTTTTAATATCGAAATATAATAAATAATTTCTCGTGCCTGCGATTCGAATAAAAAGAACCTTTCGACAGCGTTTCTAATTTCTACGATATTGGACATTTAATTTACAATTATTTAATAATGCAAACTTCGTACAAATTCTGTTTGGTTCAATGAATTAAACTACCTACATTTAAAAAATTGCAAATATGCGCAAGGTATTCAATCCCTCACACTTTACGACGTTAACTATTTTGCCTAAAATAGTAACTTGTGTAAAATACATATAATAACTTCGCCTGAGAAGCCGCGGCCAGTTTGAATGTCCTCATAATCCAAGAAATCGCCATGATGAACGTCGTTCTTCGACAGAGAAATATTCGTTATGTCTAAGGGACGTCGACCGACCGCAAGATACGTTGAAAGATAAATATGCGTCGCGACAACATACTCACGTGCTACCTTCCATCACGTGTTTGCATATCCGGTACGGTGCGTTCACATATACAGGACATCTCAAAGCCACTGGGTGAATTTTCAAAAGTTCTTCAAAGATTGTTGCCCACAGAGCCAAGATTAAAAGATCAGTTCAGCTCGTTTGAGCTTACGAGAGCAATTCTAAACTTCTAAATCTATCATCTGTATCATAAGATTAAAACAGTAATTGAGAAAAAAAGATTACACTTTTGCGAAATTACATCGCGTTGTCTTTAGCTCGTTTACACGTAATCAGATTTTAAGTCTGTTCTTCCTTTGGAATTTTTATTGAAGTCTGGGTTGAAATTCGAGTTCAAGTTGAAAAATCCGACGTGACGAAAACGAATCGTCCTGTATAACGACTCGTGCACACACACGCGCGAGTATTGACAGAGAAAACCAATCGTCTTGCACAATGCACTAGATGTACTAGAGGCATGCACGTGCACGAACGATGTCATCGCGCCTCCTTGAAGATGAGACGTTACTCACGGCGCTTTTCAGCGCGCGTGGCCGTGCGCCCAGACGAGCGTGAAATCTCGACAAGCATCGCGAACAATACTCGCGTAATGTATAGCGGTGTCATCTTCTCCAAGGCGGTCGTCGGGAAATAAGCATTAGCAGAAATTCCGAGGCGTCATTTATGTGCGGGGAAAAAAAGGAAAAAGAAACAGTCGTCCTTCTGCTAAAGGACGAGAACAAATTTCTTCCATTGAGTGCGATTACACAGTAAAAGCGACTTCGATTACTTTGAAATTTGTGCTCGTGATTTAAACAAATAACGAATCGAACTAGTACGATGAGAAGACAATTCACGACGAAATTTTGAAAAATTTTATTACCACTAAAAATGTGTCGTTTTTATCTCATCGAGTGTCCTTCAATCGAAGCATCGTCCCTCAACTTAATCTCTTACTTTACTACGATAGTTGTAGATTGAATTCGAAATTATAATCTTTTTATTTTACAGTTTTCTCCATCAGATTGTGAATTATAGAATTGCTGAGCAACCGTTTCAATGAGCATCGAAAATCAGACTGATCCTAATCACATAATTCTAATCGACCACCCTAACGTTGAATTCACGGGAAATTACGGTCCGGAAGAAGCGTTCCTTTTAAGTTCGCCGCTTATCACCGTGCGATCCTTGCGAGAGAATAGGGAACATCCTGTCAGTTCGGCAAATTAGATCGATCTAGCCTCCATCTCTCCGATGCTCGTCGAGACTTAACCGTACTATTCACTTCCCTTATAGTTACGTGGGTACCAGCAGAGATTCCAACGAGTCCCAATCAAAATAATTCGTTAACATCCGCATTCGTATGGCCAGTCAACTTGTTCGTACGCATTGCAATGCCGACAAGGGCTGTATGTTACTTCGCTATGATCAAAGGATTAATTTCGAAAACATATACAGAACATCGGCGAACTGTTCAAATTTCGTTAGAAAAAATATAAACGCATATATATATATATATATAAATTAAAGAATTATTAACATAACTACATTAAGATATTTCTGTCTTCAAAATGAATCGTGTCATTTAAATTTTTTATTCTTCATCACTTTATAAGACTATCTAATGATTACTATTTATGACTTCCTTTTAATGCCTGATAAATGAAACTTTTCATAGAACGACTTATCAACATTTTTCTATTTCTATCCATTATCTCTAGCATTTTCCTTTCTAGGAATGTGTAAATACTAGGAAAATACTGGGGAAATCACTGGTTCGGATGAATGAAACTAAATTTTCAGTTCCGGTAAAAGTACCACTCTAATATTCATCACGCTGGCTCAATGTCTTCTGTTATCTGTCGCGACGAGGATACCCGCAGTATCATCAATCGCGAGCACCCTACCAAGTATATCAATAGAGAAAGGGCGAGCTTACGTAAATCATATTTTATGTACAAAACTGCTTGCAATATCAAATGTCATTATATCAGCATGATGATTTCGATATAAAGAATCATAATCGTTTATTAGCCTTAACTGTGACAATTATGTATCAATTGAACGTTATTTATTAAATAGGATATTATAACGTTACAACGTCGCAACGTTAAAACGTAGGGAATTATCCTAATATTATATATCGTTGCATTCTGAAAGTTTAGGATTGATAATATATATATATACGATAATATATAACCTGGCAATTAATTAATTTGTTAACGGAATCAGCGGATAAAGAAAGAGATATTTTATGTTCGTTAACTCTTAAAAGGTCGAATCGAATATGAAGTTTAATAAAACACGTAATTTAATATTACGCATGGAGTGCTAATCGCTTGTTACTCATCTCCATTTATATTTCTATACATCCACCTATTTCACCGTGTTTAATTTTTTTATCACTGATAAAAATATTTTTCAAAACAATGTCTACGTGGAGAAAAATGTAAATATACGCTAGAATTCTGGTAAATTTTATGGAATCAGCAGGTCTATATAAGGACGCCTCTCTCTCTATTTATGTAAAATTTACTTTACTTCTCTGGTAAATTTTGAGAGTCGTAAGATAATCATTTGAATGGATTTATAATGTACTTTTCACCTTATATCTTCGGTATTTTTCATTTCAGGCAAGTAAAGTTTGTCACAAGTTCAGCTCAAAAATAATTTAGCTCAGAATATTTTCACTAGTCTTGTAAGGTAAAAAAAATCAACCGTTTTTCTCCGCGTATAATTGACGATTTGCAATTTAAAAATAGACAGTGCAGTACACACGACTTGGAGAGATCGTATGCAGCGAAAGATATTTCTTAATAAATGACCTGCACACACATTTCTCGCGACTGTCGGGTACCTCTTTGAAATAGCAGCATTCGATCAAATACGTTGCGATAACATACATTTCGGTTCGTTTCGTGCTTTATCTCCGGTTGCGACCGGTCAGCCCGTTGAGATCGCTCGGGTCGAGCATTCGTTCTGATAAAACGGTATTCGAAAAACCGGAACGTATAGGGTAACTCCGGTAACTCCGGTTTCTGCTAACGATTTATCGATTGTACCGGTAGCGAACGATCAATACGTTCTGTGCTTGCAAAGTAATACATCGGAAAAATTCATATCCGGCAACGTGGAAGTTTGCAACTCTCGAGCTCTCGTAACTTTATTTTTCTGAGAAAGTACTCCACTTCCTACCTGTGCGCGCGCACGCTAACAAGGTAGTTTCCATAATGATTTCCATAAAATTCTATTATTTGAATAATCTATGCTGGATAAGCAACGACGCTTTTATACGATATTACTGAAACGAATTGATTTAAATGACAATGCAATTAATTGATTGTTATATATAATAGAATTGTATCTACTTCTAATTTCGATACTTATTAAATGATTTCTGGATTTAGGGAATATTGCTGTTTAGACCGTCGACTTTGCTATGTTTCGATGCAAAAATTTAATTTCAACGAGTAAAGCATAATTCAGCTTAGCTAGATGCAATCTTGGCCAAAACAGAGCGCCTTAATAATGCTAATGGACACGCATATCCACCCGCATTGGGAAGAGATATAAAAAAATGATGGAAAAAGGAGGAGAATTCAGCGAAGTCAAGGATTGCTGACGTTATTAAAAGAGCCACACATCGAGGAGTTGTTTTTTTGCTTCAATCCGCTGAAATATCTCGACAGGCACGTGAAGATAAATGCAATTACTAATCTCCTCGTTCCTGCCATATATCCGCCTTTCACAATTGTACTCAATCACACAAATTATTAATCTGATCTAGCTTGTCTTACTTCAGCACTTTCAAATCAGTGAGTTAATTTATCGGTTAATCCAAACTTTACAAATCCGATCGAAAATTAAGATTTATTAAGAGATATGAGGATAAGAGGATTTCAATGTAATTTTAGCATCAAATTCGACTGTCCGCAAGCATCGAAAGACCAAGTTGTATCTTTACCTTCTTGTTAAATCGCTTAACTGTTTCCTACGTTATCTCTAACGCGATTTTTATCCATCGTCTATTATATGCGATGCAATTAGAACAAGATATTTCGAGATATAATATTTTTTTTTCCAGAGAGTAACTCACGCGATCGACGATATTACGTTGCTCCGACGATAGTCGAGTGTGCGATAAAAAGCCGTCGGAATCGTCTCGTTATAGAACGGCGTGATAAAGGGCCCGGTTATCCCTTGAACCGGCATACCGCTACGTCCCTTCGCTACGATTTAACGAGCCGAGCGTTAAGATTGGCTTCGTTGGACGTCGGGCGCTTTGCAGCCGCTGCATTTCTCGATGCAGCACGGTTAGTGCGCGAACTGTCGGACGCATCGAAAGAAAAAGCGCCAGCCGACGATTCGCGTTCGTGCGCGCCTTCCCCCGATTCTCTTTCGCAAAAAAGAGGAAAATACGGTCGGAAGATAGAAGCGCCGTTAGTGCCTAGGGATGGCCGCTTCGATGTAACAATAGGCAAACAGGATGCCAGTTATCTATGCCAGTTATGTAGTTCGTAGTGAGAGAGATAAAAATGTCCACGACCATCATCGCGGACCATGTTCCAAGTCCGAAAGGACTCGATAGTCCAATATTAATATTTATAAAAAAAAAGAACAAGTTAGTAGGACAAGTGATACTAGTGAGAAAAGTGCCCCGCGTATTATCAACGGGAAGGCGCAAAAGTAGAAAGGCAAAAGATACATAGTTAATTTGAAAATGCAGTTATAGTTACGAGCTGAGTAATTATAGCGACAGACATTGTGTATGTGTAAGTTATCGACACAGATATCCTATAGCGAAATGATATTAAGTCTTTGCATCGCAATATTAATGTCGTCGTATATTAGAATTTATTATTGCAAACTCGAACATAAATATTAATGTCATTGTTCATCGAAATTCAATATTGGTATCACGCACAAATAATTTATGTGCATTCAAAACAACGTTAAATCATTATTGTCAATATTTCATGACGCATCGACAATACTTTTGAGACCTGTACCTCGCAATGTTTATACACGCAAAACGCTTCTTTTTTAAAGAGCACTCGTCTCACAGAGAATTGACTTTTTTTTTAATTACCGTTACGCGTTTCTGCTCCCTATTGTATTATAAAAAAACCGGAGTAACGGCGAGTAATAACATTGAAAAACGTTTCGGTTAATGTTGTTGATGTTAGAAGGGTGGATTTATAATGGTTGCTTAA